>NC_064925.1:40035516-40336812 GCF_023897955.1 Schistocerca gregaria | reverse complement strand
AGGAGACCTAACTTCTACAAATTCACCTTGCCGAGAGGGCCCAGCTCTGTTTGAATCCCGCCAGTTCTGATGCAATTCAGGTCTGTCGTTACGATCATATCGTCTGTCGTCATGTCGGGAATTTCTGTAATTAATTTCTTGTCGGTCACGTGGTGGAGAATTTCTTCCTGAATCATAACTGCGCGCTGGACCGTTGCGTCTGAAGTTATTCCGTCTCCCTTGATAATAATTATTTTGATTCCCGTATTGTCTGTTTCTCTGATTGTGTCTGTGATATTCATTACTACGGAAATGCGATCTTTCTCTGTAACTATTACTCTGCCAGTGGTTGTCATATGGGTGGTGTCTGTTTTGGTCACGATTTGTGATGTGAGAATGGCCTTGTGTCCAGTTATTGTTTCTTTAATCGCGGAATTGCGACGGATGTGACCTGTAATTGTTGTGTTCCTGTTTTCGCGTTCCGCGATTGTCAGTGTCAATTTCTAATTCTTTAAGAGTCCCTGAAAAGCTTCAATGTCGTCTTTGCAACGGCCTGCCAACATAATATGCCGCAAATGATCAGGCAATTTGATTAAGCAAATGCGGATGATTTCTGACGGGCTGTATGGGTTTGACAGGTACTGATTCTTGTGCAACATGTCTTCAAAATATTTCACAAGACTGGAAAATTCAGATTGTTCGAAATGTTTCATCATCATGATGCCATGTTTTACTCGGTCTTGTGTGGCTTGGGACCAATATGCTGAGAGGAAGGCATGGTAAAATTCTCCTTCACTGTGGCAATCGTGAATGACCGATCGCATTCTTACAGCTGGTTCATTCTCTAAGTAGCCACACATAAATTCTAATCTGTGCTCTAAAGACCAGTTGAGAGGAAAACAATGAGAGAAGTGATGGAGCCACGCTTGTGGATGAATGTCGTTGCCAGAATTCTTAAATGTTTTGAATTTACGTGTAGTAATGAATAGCTTATAGTCAAAATCATCGTCTCGGCGGCTAGCATATCGGTCATTGTTACGTCGTGTTGGCGGTTCCATCTCAGAATTCGGTGTACCTTGCCAATTTCTTTCATAATTTCCGAAGTGCCCTGTATTATTATTTTGTGGCTGTTCCGTATTTCTATGTCCCTCTTCCCGTATTGGAGCGCGAGTGTCCTCTGAAATACGTAATTGTTGTATTACCTGTGTCAGCTGATCTTGTACTTCCCGGATTTCTCTTTGGTGTTGCGTACTAATTTGATTCAGACTTTGCTTGAATTTCCTAATTTGTTCGCACTCTTCTGTGTCATTAAAGACTACCGGTTTTGTGTCATTCAAATTATCATCTACCTTCGTAGATAAATTATTTAGCTGATCTGCAAGTTCAACTACTTTCTCTGATAATGAACTAATGTCCTCCATGTGTCTTTCTGAACCAATTTTCAGAGTATCTACTGTGTCCTTTAATTTTTCTTGAGTTTTTGCAAGTTGCGTAACCGAATCGGTAGATGCAACTGAGTCAATTTTAGCTTGCAAGGTCTCATGATTTTCATGAACAAGTGTTTGCAGCTCTTTTATGGCTGCTTCTTGATTCTGTAATGCATTTTCATGCCGCGAAAAAATAGGTTGGAAATGTTCACAAATTTGTGTTTTTACGTCATTACAGACTTTTTGACTTTTCGATTCGATTTTATGTAATTCAGTAGTTAAATCTTCACGTGTTTGTTCAAGCGTATTTTCCACTGAGTCTAACTTTTGAAGCTTTTGCTCCATTGCGTCTAACTTTTGCTTTGTTTGTCTCTGATTTTGTTCCATTGTGTCTAACTTTTGCTGTGTTTGTCTCTGATTTTGTTCCATTGTGTCTAACATTTGAAGATTTTGTTCCATTGTGTCTAACTTTTGAAGATTTTGTTCCATTGTGTCTAACTTTTGAAGCTTTTGTCCCATTTGTTGCATTAATTGTAATAACAGTGCACTGGTGTCTGAAACATGTTCCTCAGTGCTTTTCGGCAGTGCATTTGAACCGGCAATATTCGCATTTTGAAAAGCTGAAAATGTGTCTTGATTTATTTGAGAAAACGGTGAGGACGCAAAATCTGGATCTACAGTATTTGCAAGATTGTGTCCTGTCATTTCGGAATCCTGAGGCGAGCTGTTGCCGACCGATCGATCGATAACGCTACCCTGTTCACTAATTGTTTCACTGCCTACACCATTATTTGCAACCCGCTCCATTTCCCTACACACAATTACCAAATTACTACTTTGAACATTAGTTAATTCATTACTCGGTGGCGCTAACACACTGCTTTCGTCTTCACTGTCATTTCTCAGTTTACTTTGGAGCCTAGTATTACGTTTTTCACACGCCATTATTGTCACAATTTTTCACACGACAACACAGAAAAACACAATTTGAAGAACAAAAATAAGAGAACACATTAACATAGCACTGAAAATAATATCTAGTTAATTGCAAGCGCAGCTGCGAAATACTTCGTGCAAAACTGCATGCATGCCACAACTATTTTACTGTACAACAATGAAAGACTGCAACTACGAAGGAAATTCTCTCTATGATTACGCGCTAGCAATAAACAAAAGCTACACTAATTACACAAACTACAAGGAAAAAATCAGAAGATTCCAGTGAGGTATCCTCGGCTAAGGGTCGACATATGAAACGTCCCCTTAGAAAAATTGTACTCGACTGGTCTATGTGAAACGTCCTCTTTGAACAATTATACACGAATGTGCTTAAACTGACACACAATATCTTTAGCGCAACGCAATCTGACTTTCAAAAATCCCTACAAAAGAATGGCCCTGACTAACAATAACCTATACCTTTCACAAATCACTTACCTCACAAAAATCTTCGTTACTCGAACTACTGCAATACAGCGAGCGCCACTGCTGCCAGCTAACTAAAAGTTTCAAACTACGGAAGTCACTAACTAATGATAGGCACAGTTAGCAAATGAAAGATTTTAATACAGAACAAACAATGTATTTACCTTAATAGTCATAATATATATATCAGTTCGTGACACCAATTCTTACAAATTTCAAAACTGCGCCATCTCTCTCCCCACGTCCACCATTGCTGGCTGCTCACCTCTAACTGCGCAACGCTACCCGCTGTTAGCATCCAGCTGCCGCTGCCCAACACTACAATGGCAGACAATAATGCAAACCAGCCACAGACTGCACATGGCACAGCCAGTGATTTTTCATACAGAGCGCTACGTGGTGTTGGCGTTACCAATAAAAATACTTAAACAGCCTACTTACACAAGTTACGGCATGGAACGCACTCGACCTGAGACATCTGTGATATTATGGAGGTTTCGAAGGAGAAGAAGACTGCGTTATCTAACATAATTGTATAGACCTATGTTGTTGTTGTGGTTTTCAGTTCTGAGACTGGTTTAATGCAGCTCTCCATGCTACTCTATCTTGTGCAAGCTTCTTCATCTCCCAGTACCTACTGCAATCTACGTCATTCTGGATCTGCTTACTGTATTCATCTCTTGGTCTCCCTCTATGATTTTTACCCTCCACGGTGCCCTGCAATACTAAATTGGTGATCCCTTGATGCCTCAGAACATGTCCTACCAACCGATCCCTTCTTCTGGTCAAGTTGTGCCACAAACTTCTCTTCTCCCCAATCCTATTCAATACTTCCTCATTAGTTATGTGATCTACCCATTTAATCTTCAGCATTCTTCTGTAGCACCACATTTCGAAAGCTTCTATTCTCTTCTTGTCCAAACTATTTATCGTCCATGTTTCACTTCCATACATGGCTACACTCCATACAAATACTTTCAGAAATGACTTCCTGACACTTAAATCTATACTCGATGTTAACAAATTTCTCTTTTTCAGAAACGCTTTCCTTGCCATTGCCAGTCTATATTTTATATCCTCTCTACTTCGACCATCATCAGTTATTTTGCTCCCCAAATAGCAAAACTCCTTAACTACTTTAAGTGTCTCATTTCCTAATCTAATACCCTCAACATCACCCGACTTAATTCGACTACATTCCATTATCCTCGTTTTGCTTTTGTTGATGTTCATTTTATATCCTCCTTTCAAGACACTATCCATTCCGTTCAACGGCTCTTCCAAGTCCTTTGCTGTCTCTGACAGAATTACAATGTCATCGGCGAACCTCAAAGTTTTTATTTCTTCTCCATGAATTTTAATACCTACTCCAAATTTTTCTTTTGTTTCCTTTACTGCTTGCTCAATATACAGATTGAATAATATCGGGAAGAGACTACAACCCTGTCTCACTCCCTTCCCAACCACTGCTTCCCTTTGATGCCCCTCGACTCTTATAACTGCCATCTGGTTTCTGTACAAATTGTAAATAGCCTTTCGCTCCCTGTATTTTGCCCCTGCCACCTTCAGAATTTGAAGGAGAGTATTCCAGTCAACATTGTCAAAAATTTTCTCTAAGTCTACGAATGCTAGAAACGTAGGTTTGCCTTTCCTTAATCTTTCTTCTAAGATAAGTCGTAGGGCCAGTATTCCCTCACGTGTTCCAACATTTCTACGGAAGCCAAACTGATCTTCCCTGAGGTCAGCTTCTACTAGTTTTTCCATTCGTCTGTAAAGAATTCGTGTTAGTATTTTGCAGCTATGGCTTATTAAACTGATTGTTCGGTAATTTTCACATCTGTCAACACCTGCTTTCTTTGGGATTGGAATTATTGTATTCTTCTTGAAGTCTGAGGGTATTTCGCCTGTCTCATACATGTTGCTCAACAGATGGTAGCGTTTTGGAAGGACTGGCTCTCCCGAGGCCGTCAGTAGTTCCAATAGAATATTGTCGACTCCGGGGGCCTTGTTTCGACTCAGGTCTTTCAGTGCTCTGTCAAACTCTACACGCAGTATCGTATCTCCCATTTCATCTTCATCTACATCCTCTTCCAATTCCATAATATTGTCCTCAAGTATATCGCCCTTGTATAGACCCTCTATATACCCCTTCCACCTTTCTGCTTTCCCTTCTTTGCTTAGAACTGGGTTTCCATCTGAGCTCTTGATGTTCATACAGGTGGTTCTCTTATCTCCAAAGGTCTCTTTAATTTTCCTGTAGGCAGTATCTATCTTACCCCTAGTGATATAAGCCTCTACATCCTTACATTTGTCCTCTAGCCATTTTGCACTTCCCGTCGATCTCATTTTTGAGACGTCTGTATTCCTTTTTGCCTGCTTCATTTACTGCATTTTTATATTTTCTCCTTTCATCAATTAAATTCAATATTTCTTCTGTCACCCAAGGATTTCTACTAGCCCTCGTCTTTTTACCTACTTGATCCTCTGCTGCCTTCACTACTTCATCCCTCAAAGCTACCCATTCATCTTCTACTGTATTTCTTTCCCACAATCCTGTCAATTGCTCCCTTATGCTCTCCCTGAAACTCTGTACAACCTCTGGTTTTTTCAGTTTATCCAGGTCCCATCTCCTTAAATTCCCACCTTTTTGCAGTTTCTTCAGTTTTAATCTACAGGTCATAACCAATTGGTTGTGGTCAGAGTCCACATCTGCGCCTGGAAATGTCTTACAATTTAAAACCTGGTTCCTAAATCTCTGTCTTACCCTTATATAATCTATCTGATACCTTTTAGTATCTCCAGGGTTCTTCCATGTATACAGCCTTCTTTTATGATTCTTGAACCAAGTGTTACCTATGATTAAGTTGTGCTCTGTGCAAAATTCTACCAGGCGGCTTCCTCTTTCATTTCTTTGCCCCAGTCCATATTCACCTACTACGTTTCCTTCTCTCCCTTTCCCTACTACCGAATTCCAGTCTCCCATGACTATTAAATTTTCATCTCCCTTCACTATCTGAATAATTTCTTTTATTTGATCATACATTTCTTCAATTTCTTCGTCATCTGCAGCGCTAGTTGGCACATAAACTTGTACTACTGTAGTAGGCATGGGCTTCGTATCTATCTTTGCCACAACAATGCGTTCACTATGCTGTTTGTAGTAGCTTACCCGCATTCCTATTTTCCTATTCATTATTAAAGCTACTCCTGCATTACCCCTATTTGATTTTGTGTTCATAACCCTGTAGTCACCTGACCAGAAATCTTGTTCCTCCTGCCACCGAACTTCTCTAATTCCCACTATATCTAACTTTAACCTATGCATTTCCCTTTTTAAATTTTCTAACCTACCTGGCCGATTAAGGGATCTGACATGCCACGTGCCGATCCGTAGAACGCCAGTTTTCTTTCTTCTGATAACGACATCCTCTTGAGTAGTCCCCGCCCGGAGATCCGAATGGGGGGCTATTTTACCTCCGGCATATTTTACCCAAGAGGACGCCATCATCATTTAATCATACAGTAAAGCTGCATGCCCTCGGGAAAGATTACGGCCGTAGTTTCCCCTTGCTTTCAGCCGTTCGCAGTACCATCACAGCAAGGCCGTTTTGGTTAGTGTTACAAGGCCAGATCAGTCAATCATAGAGACTGTTGCCCCTGTGACTACTGAAAAGGCTGCTGCCCCTCTTCAGGAACCACACGTTTGTCTGGCCTCTCAACAGATACCCCTCCGTTGTGGTTGCACCTACGGTACAGCTATCTGTATCGCTGAGGCACGCAAGCCTCCCCACCAACGGCAAGGTCCATGGTTCATGGGGGGAGGTATAGACCCATATCCCTGTCAAAGAAGAACCGACTGTGTGCATTATAACAACACCTCTTACCGAAAGAGAGTTGATGGCTCGTTTGGCTGATGAAATTGTTTTCACTTATACAAGTGGACACTGTGATCAAACAAATGCCTGCGTTACATTTGAATTTGCAGAAACGAAAATTGGTGCTTTGCTTGTTGTTATCACATCGCACACAGCTCAGTCTCAAGAAGATTAAATACGTGCCTTTCAATCTGCAAAAGATTATTTAGAGGACTCCTGCCAGAAATTTTTCACCCAAAAATGGTTATGACAGGCGACAGCAGCAGAGAAAGGAATGCCTTACGAGCTGTACATCCGAACATATTTGTTGTTTTGGTTGTGGGAAAGTGATCACGGCCTTGTTAAATACGATTGACAACCAGTTATGACCAAATTCCGAATTATAATGTATGCCGATACTACGGAAGAAACCAAGGTCATTAGATCTGACTTACTAAATCAGGAAAAAGTGAAGAAAAATTAAAAGCTGGAAAAACACGTAACACATTTTCAGGGACGGCTTGAGGAGTGGTGTTTGGTGTATCGCATCGACACCTTAACACTGTAACTCCTCAGTGCGAATTGTTGAGGACGTAGTATTGCAACGTTGTAAAATTTCTAATGTGTGTGCGTTAGTGGTATAATCGCAAAGACGTTTGAAGCATACCACAAGAAAATCTTGAATCAGATCGCCAATGGGAGAGCAAGAATTCTTACGTTAGCATATGAAAAACTTTCCCAAGAAAGAAACAACATTGCAAATGTTCTGCTTATGGGGCAGACGCAACTGTTGAAGTCTACGTTGAAAAATGAAGGAAACAACAGAACTCTCCTGTAGCTTCTTCTGCTGCACACGTGGACGACAATACCTAATTCGTCAAAGAGAACAGTAACTGTACATTGTTGACAGTGAAATGGCAACGTGTGATTGTTCAAACGGATCT
Organism: Schistocerca gregaria; assembly: GCF_023897955.1. Classification (NCBI taxonomy): domain Eukaryota; kingdom Metazoa; phylum Arthropoda; class Insecta; order Orthoptera; family Acrididae; genus Schistocerca; species Schistocerca gregaria. Next base: position 40,329,183 of record NC_064925.1, on the reverse strand, counting down.
GCGGGCCGAGTCTGTGAGCATCTCTGTGCTGTAGAGGAAAAAAACAAGAACTGTGCTTGTCACATCACAATATTTAAATGATTCTAATCGTGAATAATTTCCAATATACGCTCTGGCAGACCAATTTTCATCATCATTCTTCATAATTTCCAATATACGCTCTGGCAGACCAATTTTCATCATCATTCTTCGAAAATATTACGGGTTAATCAAGTGCAAGTAATGAAAGCAGCCGAACTGACTGTATTATACCAGATGAAGTACCAGTAACATTAAAACTTCCAATACATCGAAAAGAAAGAAGTATAACCATCAGTAACGAAAACTTTGACAATATTGCTCAAAATATTTAGACTTTTTTTGTTTGTTTAAGACTCATTTTGCTCGCGTTTGTCTGTTGCATCTGCTCGGGGCGGACGTCGTGAGACATCCGTTTAAGTTCGTTGTTGATCGATTAGCTCAGTTTTTTTTTTTTTCGCTGAGCTACCGTGCCGGCTGCGACTAGTGGCAACGAATAACTGATATCTTGGAATGCTGAACATTCCAAAATTGTCACAAAGAATGGATCTGATATGTCGAAGCTACCGATTCCATCCATTATCATATTATTCATTGTCGAAAAAAGGCGAAAATCTCGAAAAATTAATGTACAACCTACATCGATCGCTAGCCCCAAATAAAGTGATTTTCCACGCGGCAACGTATGCATTCAGTCAAGACGACCAGCGAAGTCTGAACTGATGGAAAGAAAACGTGTCCACAAAACTGTATTAAATATTCATGATAATGAAACTCCTGCGCGAAGAAAGAACGAAAACCTATATCTCTCCGTACGAGCTCTGATTTCCCTGATTTTGCCATCGTGATCGTTTCTCCCGATATTCTTCTCCTCCGAATGTTAAAATATTTTGTCGACGGCGAAGTTGTTGATTCGAAACTCGTGAGAAGATCCCACCGCAACGAAAAAAGCCTTTGTTTTAATGCTATCCTTGCCAAATCCTGTATCATTTCAGTGACACTCTCTCTCCTGTTTCGCAATAATACAAAACGTGCTGCCCTTCTCTGAATTTTTTCGACGTACTCCTCCAATCCAATCTGGTAAGGATCCCAAAAAGAGGACGGACAAGCGGAGTGTAGGCAGTCTCCTTAGTAGATCTGTTACATCTTCTGAGTGTCCTGCCAGTGAAACACAGTCTTTGGTTAGCCTTCCCCACAACGTTTACTATGTGTTCCTTCCAATTTAAGTAGTTCGTAATTGTAGTTCCTAAGTATTTATATGAATTTCGGGCCTTTCGATTGACTGATTTATCGTGTAAGCGACGTTTAACGTATTTCTTTTAGATCTCACGTGGATTACCTCACTCTTTTCGTTATTCAGGGTCAATTGCCAATTTTCGCACTATACATATATCTTTCCTAAATGTTGGCCGCGGTGGTCTAGCGGTTCAGGCGCTCAGTCCGGAACCGCGCGACTAGTACGGTCGCAGGTTCGAATCCTGCCTCGGGCATGGATGTGTGTGATGTCCTTAGGTTAGTTAGGTTTAATTAGTTCTAAGTTCTAGGGGACTGATGACCACAGATGTTAAGTCCCACAGTGCTCATAGCCATGTGAACCATTTTTTTCTTTCCTAAATCGTTTTGCAATTTGTTTTGATCTTCTGACGACCTTACTAGTCGATAAACGGCAGCGTCATCTGCAAACAACCTAAGACGGCTACTCAGGTTGTCTCCCAAATCGTTTGTGTAGACAAGGAACAGCAAAGGGCGTATAACACGACCTCGACGAACGCCAGAAATCATTTCTTTTTCACTCGATGACTTTCCGTCAGTTACTGCGAACTGTGACGTCTGAGACAGGAAATCACGAATGCAGTCACATAAATGTGACAATATTCCATACGCACGCAGTTTCATTTCACTACAAGCCGCTTGTGTGGTACAGTGTCAAAAGCCTTCCGGAAATCCTGAAATACGGAACTGATCTGATATCCCTTGTCAATATCACTCACCACTTCATGGGAATAAAGAGCTCGTTGTGTTTCATAGGAACGATGTTTTCTAATCCCAAGTCGACTATGTGTCAATAGACAGTTTTCTTCGAGATAGTTCATAATGTTTGAACACACTATATGTTCCACTAAATTACAGGCCCATATCGTTAACGTGATATGCACCAGGATTTTGGATTATTCCTACTACCTTTCTCGAATATTGGTGTGATCTGTGCATCTTTCCAATATTTGGGTACGGATCTTTCGCCGAGCGAACGGCTGTATATGATTGTTGAGTATGAAACTAATGCATCAGCATACTCCGAAAGGAACCTAATTCGTATATAGTCTGGACCAGAAGACTTGCTTTTATTCAGTGATTTAAGTTGCTTCACTACTCCGAGGGTATTTACTTCCATGTTACTCATGTTGGCAGCTGTTCTTGATTCGAGTTCTGGAATATTTACTTCGTTTTCTTTTGTGAAGGCATTTCGGAAGGCTGTGTTTTGTAAGTCTGCTTTGGCAGCACTGTCTTCGGCAGTGTCTCCATTGCTATCGCGCCAAGAAGGCATCGTTTGTGTCTTGTCACTAATATAATTCAATCTCTTTGGATTTTCTGCCAGATTTCGAGACAAAGTTTCGTTGTTGTGGTCACGCACTTCCCTCGTTCACAGGTCTTCAAAGTGAAGAGCGAGCAGGTGATTCCCCGCTCAATCCGCCCCACTGCGTCACGAGAAGCAAATGCAAGGTGTTTCACAAAGTTGTACCGACACTACATGTAAACTGAAGATGGAGTGGGGAGAAATGAAAGTAACGGGAAGGAAAGGGCTCCCTATGTCAGTTTAGCGGAATCAGCGGCGACGAGTGAAAATGTGTGGGATTCCCTCAGCGCGTCGGGCGTACTTGTGCATCCGTACCGAAGAAGGTGGATCCATTGTCCATGAGTTATACGAATACTAGGTGTCTGTTCTTTCGAACATGCCCGGTGGTGTTTATTTTTCACGAAATGCGTTAACACTGCATTGAGTAACTAATAATACGAGATACCGCAAGAAGCAGATACGGACAAATTCTGCGTAAGTCTCGGCACATTGTTCTACACTTCTTGAGGGGAAGTTGCTTCTTACAAGGCAACCTAGCCATCGCACCCCCCTCAGATTTAGTTATAAGTTGGCACAGTGGATAGGCCTTGAAAAACTGAACACAGATCAATCGAGAAAACAGGAAGAAGTTGCGTGGAACTATGAAAAAAATTAGCAAAATATACAAACTGAGTAGTCCATGCGCAACATAAGCAACATCAAGGACACTGTCAGTTTAGGAACGCTGTGGTCCCGTGGTTAGCGTGAGAAGCTGCGGAACGAGAGGTCCTTGCTTCAAGTCATCCCTCGGATGAAAAGTTTACTTTCTTTATTTTCCCAAAGTTATGACCCGTCCGTTCGTTAATTGACGTCTCTGTTCACAGTAATAAGTTTAGTGTTTGTGTTTTGCGACCGCACCGCAAAACCGTGCGATTAGTAGACGAAAGGACGCTCCTCTCCAATGGAGACCGAAAACATTTGATCGCAAGGTCATAGGTCAACCGATTCCTCCACAGGAAAACACGTCTGATGTATTCTATACGACACTGGTGACGGCATGTGCGTCACATGACAGGAATATGTTGTTGACCCACCGAACTTGTACACTTGGCGGCGAATGGGTAAAAAGATTCTTCTACCTTGCCCGATTAATGTTTTTTTTGTGGATGTGATGAATCAATTTCTTCTCCACCATTGTACAACAGCGCGCAGAGACTTGCGTAGCATCTGACGAGACGCTTTTCTTGCGTCTGTATTGTTAGGGACTTACAGCTATGTTCAGTGTGGTTTTAACACACCCTCCAGGGAGCGTCTGTACACTGCGTTGCCAGGGAGTCACAAGGTGAGTTCTGGGAGTGTCGGTATATTTCGTGAAATACCTCTTAGTTGCCTTTTGTGACGCAGCGGGGTAGATAGAGTAGGAAATCACCTGGTGGCTCTTCATTTTGTGACCTACTATGGGGAGAAGAGCGCGGCCAGAATCTGGTGACCTACCCTCCCTCGCGCTTCTACCCTCTGCCCCCATAGCCTCCACCCGTTACACCCCACAATACAACGTGTCCCTAAACACGGGTCTACTGCACTTGTATTACAAACATTTAATATTTGTTATCGACCCACTTCATTTAACAGTAAAGTGCTATCGACAGGGAATGTCAAATTGATCCCATATTTTTAGATTTCCAAAAGGCTTTCGACACCGTTCCTCAGAAGCGTCTTCAAACCAAATTGCGTGCCTACAGAGTATCGCCTCAGTTGTGGTACTGCATTTGTGATTTCCTGTCAGAAAGGTGACAGTTCGTAGTAGTAGACGGAAAGTCATCGAGTAAAACAGAAGGAAGTGTTATAGGCCCTCTATTGTTCCTGATTTATATTAACGACATAAGAGACAATCTGACAAGGGGAGGCCACGACGTTTTGAACGCGAATTTACTGCAAACTTAGTGCACTCGTAGTACACCATGAGGACAACAAAATGTCTGAGCAGTAGCGCGTGCTTCTCGAGTGTTATTGAGAAAATCGGAAGACAATTTCGGTCGTCAAATATAGACACACCTGTGCGCGGCCGTTTTTACCGTGAAGCACCGGCAGCCGAGCGGTCAGCGTTCGTGCTCCGTAGTCGCTGGGTCGAGTCCAGCTCGTCAGTTTTTATTCACTTATTTGTAACACAGTCATTTTCTTTGCTATTTATATTACAGTTGATGTAATTGGGAAAAGTACGTATAATCGGTTGAAATTTTATTAAATTTACAATGTTATTTGGCAGTCTACAAATTTTTATTATCACAAATAATATAATATTCATAACTACCGACTATTAAACGGCTAAACGCATGAAGTGATACTGAAAATGCATGGTCTCCATTATTATTTTTTTGTAGTAGAAGACCGATTTAGAAAACCTTTTTCAAAATTAACTAAGCTTAATGTTTTGGAAAAAAAGTTTCATTAATTATTACCTACTGGCTGAGTGCCATGCATTATCTAGATATGTATTTATTCCGATCTTCATGCACTCCGCCTCGTCCTTCCTTCATGTCTTTGTCCGTTTGCTCCTATCACCACCGTATATCTCCTCCCCCTCCTCCTCCTCCTCCCCCTCCATCTCCTCTCACCCCTCTAAGTGCAGCCCCTCCTCCCCCTCTCTCTGTCCATCTCCTACATCCCCCTTCCTCTTCACAGTATCACTCTCACACCAACAGTAGTTTGTTGGTTCTTATCCGCGCAGCACCTTTTTCCACGTACTCAGCAATATCTGTACCAAGTTTGGTTTAAATCGAGCCACCGGTTTAGAAGGAGCTTCTTACCCGATGTTTTGATCGCTTACTCACACGTCACGTATATTTCACACATATTTGTACACATATTTCAGCTTTATCTCTAGCGAAGTTCACCCTGTAGTTTGGTTTTCATGCGGCTTAATATTTATGACGTCCAAGGTGTATCTGATACGTGTGTCGTACAATGATGTAATTTTACTGGTACATCCAGTGTTATATGTGGATATTCTCTGCCAAATGTGTCACGAATAGAGTTAGTAGTATAGAAGTAATTAATTAAAACGTCACACACGATGCAGCAGTTTTACACGCATCTCTTTTTTATGACGACATATCTACTGCACATGTGTCGTACAAAGATACAGTGTACGCGTACATTCAGTGCTATATCTGAATACTGCCTGCAAAATGCTTTGGAAATAAAGTTATTAGTAAAGAAATATTGAAGTAGAAGGTCATGCTTGATGCGACGGCTTCACTGCGGGAACAGCGAAAATGTAGTAAACGATAAACTTGTTTCTTTCATCTTTTGTGAGAGGTGTCAGGGAGAAAATTTTCGTAGAGATTTGAAATTATGTGTAAAGTTTGTCGCAAGTCACTAAGTGCTCCGATTATCAACTACTGAGTGAATATACACCGAGGTGAAAGAAAGTCGTGGGACTTGTATATGCACATACTCAGTGGCGGCAGTCTCGCTAACACAAAGAATACAAGGGCAGTGCATTGGCGGGGCTGTCATTTTTGTCATGTTGATTCGTGTGAAAAGGCATCCGTAGTGATAACGGCCGCACGACGCCAATTAAGAGACACTGAACGCGGAATGGTAGTTGGGGCAGGACGCATGGGACATCCCATGTCGGAAATCGTTAGGGACTTCAATATTCCAGGATCGACAGTGTCACGAGTGTGCCCAGAGGACCAAATGTGAGGTTCTGCCGGTCACCACGGACATGGCAGTGGCCGGCGGATGGCCGAGAGCAACGGCGTGTCCCTAACACTTGTGAGTGCTAGCAGACATGCAACACTGTGTCAAACAACCGCAGAATCAAAGTAGGACGCCACGACGAACCTTCCCCTTTAGGACAGTGCGGCGAAATCTAGCGTTAAACGGCTGCGGCAGCAGACGACCGAGGCGAGTGCTTTTGCTAACAGCACGACCGGCCTGCACGTCCTCTCCAGGGCTCGTGGCCGTAGCAGTTCGGCCCTAGGCGACTGCAAATAGGAGACCTGGCCAGGAGAGGCCGATTTCAGTTGGCGAGAGCTGACACTCGGGTTAGAATGTGGCGCAGGTTGTCGACAAGGCTCTGTGCAATCTGGTGGTGGCTCCATAAAGCTGTTGCCTGTGTTTGCATGGAATGGGCTCGGTCCTCTGGTCCAGCTGAACCATCATTCATTGGAAATAGTTATACCGGCTACTTGGGGACAAACAACGATGGAGTTTTTCTAGATGACCTTGCGTCATGTCGCTGGGCCACAATTATTCCCGACTGGTTTGAAGAACATTCTGCACAAATCGAGCGAATGATTTGGCCTCGCAGACAGTCCGACATGAGTTCCATCTAAGACTTACGGGACACAACCGGGAGGTCATTTCGTGCACAAAATCCTGCGACGGCAACTCTTACCCAGTTATTGACGGCTGTCGAGGTCGCGTGGCTCGTTATTCCTACAGGAGACTTGCAGCCACCTGTTGACTCCACGCCACGTCAGTCGGTGCACTGCGCCGGACAGAAGGAGGTGCGATACCGTGTGTCACGGGAGCCCCCCCCCCCCCCCCCCCCGACATTCGTCACGTCACTGTAGTCTGCCGTCGTGAGCTGCGCTTCTCTCTTCAAGCCCCCCTCCCTCAAATCTCTTTGATAGGTAGGTGGTTCATAGCACCACAGTGGTTATTTCGAGACAGTAAGTGATATACGTATCAAATTTCGTTGAAATAAAGATATTTCAGGAGGAAATCTACGCATACACATACATACCTATACTTTTGTAATGACATATGCATTCGTAAGTAAAACTTATGTAGTACGTAACGTGACTAAGTATTACTAACATGAATTAAAGAATACAAACAAAAGAGGTAACTGAAAACATACACTACCGGGCATCAAAATTCCTACACCACGAAGATGACGTGCTACAGACGCGAAATTTAACCGACAGGAAGAAGATGCTGTGATATGCAAATGATTAGCTTTTCAGAGCATACACACAAGGTTGGCGCCGGTGGCGACACCTACAACGTGTTGACATCAGGAAAGTTTCCAACCGATTTCTCAGACACAAACACCAGTTGACCGGCATTTCCTGGTCAAACGTAGTTGTGATGCCTCGTGTAAGGAGGAGAAATGCGTACCGTCACGTTTCTGACTTTGATAAAGGTTGGATTGTAGCCTATCGCGATTGTGGTTTGTCGTATCGCGACATAGCTGATCGCGTTGGTTGAGATCCAATGACTGTTAGCAGAATATGGAATCGGGGGATTCAGGAGGGTAATACGGAACGCCGTGCTGGATCCCAACGGCCTCGTATCACTAGCAGTCGAGATGACAGGCATCTTATCCGCATGGCTGTAACGGATCGTGCAGCCACGTCTCGATCCCTGACTCAACGGATGGGGACGTTTGCAAGACGACAACCATCTGCACGAACAGTTCGACGACGTTTGCAGCAGCATGGACTATCAGCTCGGAGACCGTGCCTGTAGTAACCCTTGACGCTGCATCACAGACAGGAGCGCCTGTGATGGTGTACTCAACGACGAGCCTGGGTCCACGAATTGGAAAACGTCTTTTTTTTGGACGAATCCAGGTTCTGTTTACAGCATCATGATGGTCGCATCCGTGTTTGGCGACATCGCAGTGAACGCACATTGGAAGCGTGTATTCGTCATCGCCATACTAGCGTATCACCCGGCGTGATGGTATGGGGTGCCATTGGTTACACATCTCGGTCACCAATTGTTCGCATTGACGGCACTTTGAACAGTGGACGTTACATTTCAGATGTGTTACGACCAGTGGCTCTACCCTTCATTCGATCCCTGCGAAACCCTACATTTCAGCAGGATAATACACGACCGCATGTTGCAGGTCCTGTACGGGCTTTTCTGAATACAGAAAATGTTCGACTGCTGCCCTGGCCAGCATATCTCCAGATCTGTCACCAACTGAAAACGTCTGGTCAATGGTGACCGAGCAACTGCCTCGTCAGAATACGCCAGTCTCTACTCTTGATGAATCGTGTTGATGAATCGTGTTGAAGCTGCATGGGCAGCTGTACCTGTACACGCCATCCAAGCTCTGTTTGACTCAATGCCTAGGCGTATCAAGGCCGTTATTACGGCCAGAGGGGGTTGTTCTGGGTATTGTTTTTCAGGACCTCTGCACCCAAATTGCGTGAAAATGTAATCACATGTCAGTTCTAGTATAATATATTTATCCAAGGAATAGCTGTTTATCATCTGCGTTTCTTCTTGGTGTAGCAATTTTAATGACCGGTAGTGTAGTAAAGTATAGACTTAAAGGTATGAATTGGATATATTCGAAAAATGGTTCAAATGGCTCTGAGCACTATGGGACTCAACTGCTGTGGTTATCAGTCCCCTAGAACTTAGAACTACTTAAACCTAACTAACCTAAGGACATCACACACATCCATGCCCGAGGCAGGATTCGAACCTGCGACCGCAGCAGTCGCACGGTTCCGGACTGCGCGCCTAGAACCGCGAGACCACCGCGGCCGGCTGGATATATTCGGATTTGTATATTATGTTAATTGCAACTGGAGCTGCAACGATTTTGGAAATTTTAAATCGATATTGTAGATTCTTTTTCCCTATTAACGAATTTGAAGGTGCACGGTGAAGACCGGTAGCGACTGTTATCGTAAGTGTAATTGTGCCGAGAATGAAAGCCAGTGTGGCTCCGGTAATTTGCAGCGGCCAACATCGCACTCTCACACGTCAGTGACAACGCAAGGGTTTCAAATCCGGCTTTCAAAGGTGAAATTTTATAACCAGATATCAGGTACATGGAGCGATGATAGAGTGTACAGATTGGTCAGAAACAGTCTGAGAAGCTAGTAAGGATGTTACTGGCTAGAATGTGCTGCAAAATAATTGTTAAGAAAAAAATCCATACGTTGCGCTACTTCCGAGTTAATGAGCATTGAGGTTACCCGCTCGGGCCGTCGCGCGCGAGTTCCAAGGGCCCGCCAGGTACAGATAGTGTCAGCTGCTCCCCCGGCGTCCACGACAGCGCACGAGACTGCTCAGACCTTCACTCGGATTCGATCCTTACCACCGTTACATCTCCAATTTTTGTCTCGTTCTCTAGTTGTGTCTTAAGAAACCAAACGAAGAACACCGCTGGCCATAACGGCTGTTTTTCGGCCACTTGAATTTGCGTGCGCAGTGGCCTGATAGACTTGAAATGTTACTTTCCCCTCCTTCATTTACCCTTTTTCTGTAGGTTTAGTTTTGCAATGACATGTGCGGTTCGGCAGCGGTGATGCAATCTGCCTGTCACTCTCACGAAGTCAGAAATAATGAAAACACTTATGGTGATTTCGCGCCTTAAAAAACATTATTGAGATCTCTGCTCGTGATCTTGGGAAAGGTGTTGGACGGTTAACAAAACTTTAAAACACGAACTACATTCGTTTGAATGTTGCTTAAAATAGAGCGCAGATCCACGGGCAAGTGCGTCGCGGCCTGCTGGTCGGGAAATAAGACACAGTCCGATAAAATGTGGCGCACAGTGACATGTACGCCACAAGGACCACACACAGGAGGGTCCTCTCGCCAGAGTAAGAAGGGCTGCGGCCTGTGTGAAGACGAGTAAGCAGGACCCCGTCCCGTCGACGTGGCTGGAAGGAGTTACGCCACGGTCGCGTATCGGCTTCTACTACACGGAGCTTATTGTCTGTCACTTGTGTGCAGAGGGAGGGCACACCGAAATAACTGAGGATCACGACACGCCTCGCTGGCTGCTCGCTGCGCCCTTCCGTCCCCGGCACGCCCACGTGCGCTGGCACCCACGAGAAGGACGCCTCCTGATCCAGCCGTTGTAATTGGAGGAGGCCTTCCCGGCTATTCTGGACTACTTTATCTGCTGGGTACAAGCGCTTAGAGAGTGAAGGGCACTCAGAGAATCGGAGCAGACAAGGAATTTAGCACTGGAAGAATGTCTCACCTGCTCCAGTGCCCGCAAACTCGCATATAATTCTGCGTCCAAGACACTAGATTCTTGAGGCGGTCGGACCTTAAGGACACGATCCCGGAAAAGGGCAGAGCAACCAATGGAGTCCCCCTGTAAAATCAGCTGTATAATTGTGGTGCTCATATAAAATGTCAGAAAATACAGCAGAAGGGGGAGTGGAATCTCTCCTGCGCTGCGCAAATCTAAAATGACGCCGGGCATCTGCAGTAACCAGGGTAGCGGACTGTTAAAACGCTGAATTTTGTGTTGTAGGTGATCCACACTGAGTGACTCTAGCACACGTGGATACAGAACGGTATTGTAGCTCGTGGACAGTTGGAAAAAAGGCATTCCAGGGGCGGACGAAAACAGTACGTCACGAGGCTGAAGCCAGAGCTGTGACGAACTTACATGCCTGACGCATCATGAGGAGCCGGCGCCGAAGAGTGAGTAGCAGTTACCCAGTCTCAGCACACAGGCTGGCTACAGGACCGGACATGTAAGCACCCGTCAAGATCTTCAGGTGGGAAAGTCCTGCCGTGCAGCCAGAGTCCAGCCGCAAACTCATCCAAGCCCTATGAAAATGGAGCAGACGTGCCCTGTCTGCTCCCCAAGACCTGTGGCTGAGGCACTTTATGATGATCAGTGCCTTCAGGATTTTGGCTTCCACGTCTCTCAGGTGTGGCAGTCACGAAAATTTCGAGTGAAAACTAAGGCACAGAAACCTCACTCACCCTCTAAAATGGAGAATGGTAACCCTCATATGCAAGTCGGGTAAATTAAAAATACGACGAGGACGATTAAAATGAACATACACACATTCATCTGCAAAAAACCGAATACCCGTCTTTGCAGCCAACTCCTCTATCCTACGCACTGTAAGCTGTTGCAACACTGGAGGAGGTACAGAAGTCAGCGAAATCGTCCGTAAACAAGGAGCACTTTACAGGACTCCTTACCACAGATGCGATACTGTTCATGCGAATGCCAAAGAGGATAACACTTCAAACACTGCCCTGAGCGTCAACATTCTCCTGCTTACAAGGATCTGACAGCGTGACACCGACTCGGGTCCTAAACAACTGCCAGTTGGTGTGGCCGAGCGGTTCTAGGCGCTTCAATCTGGAACCGCGCGACCACTACGGTCGCAGGTTCTAATCTTGCCTTGGGCATGGCTGTGTGATGTCCTTAGGTTAGTTAGGTTTACGTAGTTCTAAGTTCTAGGGGACTGATGACCTCAGATGTTAAGTCCCATAGTGCTCGGAGCCATTTAAACCATTTTTTGAACCTAAACAACTGCTAAGACACGCCATTCTGTATGAAGATGGGACGATGGTTACGAAAACTGATGCAGTTGTGCGAGAACACAGAGTCTCCAAAGAGTGTCATACGTCTTACTGATACCAAAGAATATGCCAATAAAGTCATATTTACGTACGAAAGCCTTCTGAATAGTCGGCTTTAGCACGGTCAGATTGTCAACAGTCGACCAAAATATTCGGAATCGGCACTGAGAGCGGTTAAGGAGTTGACTGGTCTCTAACTACCAGACTAGACGACAGTTGACCTTTCACTCCACGGTCTTTTCTAGACAACTCGTTACGGCAATACTCTGATAATTACTGGGACATGTACGATCCTTTCTTTGTTTGAGGAGAGGTACCAAAATTGCCTCTCTCCACGAGTTGGGAAATTGATCTGACTGCCATGTTAAACTAAAACATTCGAGGAGGACTTCCTCGGGCTGCTGGCCAATTTCGAATCATGCAATACCGGATTTGATCGTGACATAGTGCAGCATGACGAGTTTCAGACAGTGCTGAATCCAGCTCTAACATGGAGAAAGGGCGGTTGTAGGACTCATATATATCTGATCTGCAGTCCCTTGCCCCTCTCTGCTATCGCACAGTAGCGGCGAAACACCAGATCTTGGCTGGAATTGGCAGTAATTTTCGCAAAACGCTCTGCCAGCGTCTGAGCTATGGCTCTGGCAGTTTTTTGGACACACCATTGTTGCAGCATGGTTGCTATTGGTTTTTCTATGTTTACCAGAAATCTTCCAGATGTATTCATATACTTTTGTAAAACAAGTGGAAAGATTGATAGGGTCTACAGACACTTGCCATGACCTTTTCTTGTTCTCCTTAATTACACGTCGAGCATTGGCTCTTGCAGTTTTAAAGGCTACGAGGTTGTCTGCTGTCAGGCAGCATTTAAACCGTTGAAGAGCCGGCGGCTGACCCGGACTGTTGAATGGCACTCAACTGTCTACCAAGGTACAGATCGCCTCCTAAGATGATCTAAGGTCTATCGGATCGATAGGTCCGTAGCATAACGGATCTCTTGTGCTATGTGCGCCACCCACTCCTGGACGCCTTTTGTGGTGTTCAAACACGGCCTGTTGGCTATACATTGTCCAGTTAGCCTAGCTGACAATTAATTTTGGTGGTTTTTCTTCAGGGAATGCTCCAGCCAGTAGGCGAATGCCGAGTGAGAAATGGTCACTAGAATGGAGGTTGTCAGTGACCTCCCATTCAGGAGAATCTGCAAGGGCTAGACAGCAGAAAGAGACGTTAATGTCAGAGATTAGTCCAGTAGTAGAACAGAAATGTGTGTGAGTAGCCATTTTGAGGATGCACAGCTCGTGAAACTCATGAGGTTCTCCAAAACCCGACCACGAGTGCAAGTAGAGATCGAGCCCCACAAGACATGGGCTTTGATGTCTGCCTGTAGCAGATACAGCAAACAGTGATCATCCGACTCATATGAATTTCACCAGCAACTGCTAGCAGGTAAGTAGCCAGGGGGAGAGCAGAGGTGTGATCCACGTTACTGACAAACACAGCAGTCCCTCCCTTGGCTCTGTCCCCAGTCAGGGCATCCTTTCAGTGAAGGATATAGCCCCAAAGCACAGGGGCATTGGAGGCTTTAAAATGTGTTTCTTGTAAGGACAGGCACAAGAGGCATTCCTGTGGTAGCTGCGTCAGTTCCTCTACATGTGTCCTGAACCCATTAATGCTCCACTGTAATATGGAAGCCATCTATTACGGGCATTGTACTTTCACCCTGTCTTTCCACCAGGCAGGGGAGCCTGTAATGGCTGGGAGGAAATCTTAATACGAAACGATTGCCCCTCTGTGACATGAAGGTCCATTAGCTGTATCAAAGAATCAGGAGAGACGCCAGGTAGGATGACATCGACATTGTTAGACTGTTTACTTCCCAACTCTGTCGGGGGTGGACGCTTGACCTTTGATTCTTTGGTCTGGGTAGGCTTCAGAGCGACAACCATGGCAGTGATAGTGACAGCGCTGGATCGTGGACCAGACTAACTATGAGGAACTCCCTGCTTCCTCAAAGGTTCAGTTACCACGGACTTGTCTTGTGTTTTGGGAGGAAGGGTACGCTGCGAAGTAACTGCAGCTTAACAAGAATACTGACAAACGCAGGTACTAACTACCACTAACCAACACTAGCCACCTCTGTGTGTGTTGCAGCATCAGTTTTCTGAACTGGCTGTTGACGCAAATGAGGCAGCGAACATTGGGGGCTACATGGTCTTATGAATCTTCTTGGCCTCACCATGGGGGATTCGTCATGTGGTTTGAATCTCCTATATCTTCTGTTCTTCAGGGAAGACCTAACAATCTCTACTCCACAAACGGTGCGCCCCAGAGCAGTTAACACACTTTGGAGGAGATGAACATCCTGTTCCCTCGTGGGCACTCTTACCACATTTCCCGTAAGTGGATTCTCACTTACCTCCAAGAGTGGTGTGCCCAAAACGCTGGCAGTTAAAACAGCGCGTTGGGCTGAAGACATAGGGCCACAAAGTTAAGTGAAGAAAACCTGCCTTAATATGCTCAAGGAGTTTCGTGCTATTAAAAGTGGAGATGAACGAATCGGATTTTATATCCCCTTCCACCCATTCATAATATTCTGGACATCTATAAAGCCTTCTTGGGCCCATTCAATTTTCAGGTCTTCTTTGGGGATGTGCGCCATGTCTATACATGTCACAACACGTTTACTGTAGTTTAATGTGGTGTGGAGTTCAGTCTCAGCGGCATATTTCCCAGGAGTTTTGGCCTTCTGCAGATTCGTCACTTGTTGGGAACTTGATGTTTCCACACACAGTGTCCCATTTCATAACCAGTTAATTGATTTTAAAGCGCTTGGAATCCCTTCTAAATCCTTTTTCGAAACTTCCCTCTTTCCTTTTAACCTACAAACACACACTTTCGCCAGATGCTTGGGTTGTGTTACTAAAAATACTAGTGTCCTTTAATAGCCCTGAGTCTGGAGGACTGGCTACATAATCCCTCACATTTGATTGGGTGTTGGTGGGAGAGAAAACTTGGAAGAGTCCACCTCGGACCACGAGCAGTTAGACTCAGCCCTGTGTGTCTATGGAAGCCTCACTGAACTGAGGTGCGGCAAGTTCCCCAGAGGTTGGCTGCCAACGACTGTTCCACCTCAGCAGCCATGCATCTCATCAGTGCGTACCACACACACTATTCTGCACACGGATGTCGGAATGTAAAAGATTCTATTTGACACTATCTGTAATGACACTTCATTGGTTGATGTCTTTACATAATTCACTGTCTACATTGAATAACCTCCTCAAAAACGTTATTAAGTGCAGTGCATTCCAATACGGCTGTGTAATTACGGAAATGATAGAACGTTTAGTATTACAATGAGATACACTGACTTAAAGCACAAATTAATCTAGTATTTCAGATATTACGGCAATACGTGGCTGTTGAAATACGTCACAAGTGCAACAAGTTTCCATGAATAATTAGTTGTCAGAGCTGAAGTGGGGGCCTATCAAATGAATGTGGTTAGCTTTCATCTAGTGTGAGCGGGCCGACCGCCTTATCGTGTTGCTAATTCGCTAATTTGCGGTACAGTAGTTGTGCAACAGCACTCATTTGTAGAGCCTCACGTGTAAATTAAACCTGCTGTGGAGCCAGTGCGGGCAGGCGCCGTGCAGGAGGCGTCAAAATAACTGGCCGAGTCCCCACTTTGTAGGAGCTGGCAAATCCTTCACGAGACGCAGTGCTCGATCCACGTAGGTTCGGCTACCGGCGATGGGCTGCACTGCAGGCCGCCATGAGGACCGCCGGCCACCCTGACGAGCTGCGCACGCGGCCCAAGTTCCGGTAACTCGCGGTATCTACAACGCGTTAAGCTGACCGGTGATCCGGAACAGCGCTTACAGAATCTCTGTCCGGCCTACCGAAGCAGTGAGTACTCTTTACCCGACTAATCTCCGGCCTCTACTACACGTCTTCTCTGTCTGGCGCTCCGGAATATCGTTCCAGTTCTTTAACCGAAAATTCTGAAAAAAATGAGATGCGCCGACGCCACCAAGCCGCATGGCTGTCAGTCGCGTCCGCTCACGGATACCAGCGCCGGTCACAAATGTACAAGCCCGCCAGAACGCCACGAAAAGTCTCACTCGAACTGAGAGACTTGCTGCCAAAAACTGGCAAGCGTCACCAACTTCCTGCCAATCAGCTTGCTCTTTTAAGTGCACGCAGCAAGTCCACAGTGGGGATAGAGTAACCGACGCAGCAGACTACTGAGCCCACGTTACGTGCCGGCTCGGTGGACGCGCCACCGTCTCTCAGCCGATATTCTAACAAGGGAACCTCCCCATCGCACCCCCCTCAGATTTAGTTATAAGTTGGCACAGTGGATAGACCTTGAGAAACTGAACACAGATCAATCGATATAACAGGAAGACGTTGTGTGGAACTATTCAAAAGTAAGCAAAAATATACAAGCTGAGTAGTCCATGCGAAAGATAGGCAACAACAAACAAACACCAAGCTCAGGAGTATCGTGGCCCTGTGGTTAGCGTGAGCAGCTGCGGAGCGAGAGGTCCTTGGTTCAAGCCTTCCCGTAGGTGAAAAGTTTAAAGTTTTATTTTCAGTTTATGTGACAAACGCTTATGTTTTCATCACTTTTTTGGGAGTGATCATCACATCCACAAGAAAACCTAAATCGGGCAAGGAAGAGGAACCTTTTTACCCATTCGCCAACTGTGCAAGTTAGGTGGGTCGACAACATATTCCTGTCATGTGACGCACATGCCGTCACCAGTGTCGTATAGTATATATCAGACGTGTTTTCCTGTGGAGGAATCGGTTGACCTATGACCTTGCGATCAAATGTTTTCGATTCCCATTGGAGAGGCACGTCCTTTCGTCTACTAATCGCACAGTTTTGCGGTGCGGTCGCAAAACACAGACACTAAACTTATTACAGTGAATAGAGACGTCAATGAACGAACGGACAGATCATGACTTTGCGAAAATAAAGAAAGTAAACTTCTCACCCGAGGGAAGACTTGAACCAAGGACGTCTCATTCCGCAGCCGCTCACGCTAATCACGAGACCACGGCGCTCCTGAGCTCACACTTTCCTTGATGTTGCCTATCTTGCACATGGACTACTCACTTTGTATATTTTGCTTTTTTTTTTCATAGTTCCACACAACTTCTTCCTGTTTTCTCGATTGATCTGTGTTCAGTTTTTCAAGGCCTATCGACTGTGCCAACTTATAACTAAATCTGAGGGGGGTGCAATGGGGAGGTTCCCTTGTAAGAATGTAACGATACGGCGCCAGGTTGTCCTGGCCAAGTCGCGCCGGCGTCGTGCTGGCAGATTCCATGAAGACCTCGCTGTCTTCCCTCTGGGCGGGAGAAAGACAAGGCCGCCTTTGGGTTCCAAGAATATCGGTGCCCGGGTGGCAACAGCGGTGGCTGGGAGAGCTGCTTCCAGAGGACGCGCCAGCCCTCGACTCCCCCCGTCTCGCCCCTCCCCCCCCCCCCCCCAACAACAGAGCTCGGAAAATATAAAGTAGCAAGTGCAGTAAGGCACATCACCTGATTCCATTCGAACGAAAAGTAATTAAAACCCTTGGTCCCCGTCCACCTCCCTATCACCAGCCCCCGAGAGGGGAATTAAAGAAAATAAATGAGAGAAGATAAGCCAAATTAGTTTCGCGTCTCTCAAACTTAAGTGGATCACTTTCAAATAATCTAATTTATTTCGTTGATATAGAACATAAAACGTAATTTGAGGTCAATCATATTCATAAAAAATAGAATTTGTTGTAAGAATGGTTGTTGTTGTGGCCTTCAGTCCTGAGACTGGTTTGATGCACCTCTCCATGCTACTCTACCCTGTGCAAGTTTCTTCATCTCGCAGTACCTACTGAAACCTACATCCTTTTGAATCCGCTCTACGATTTTTACTCTCCACACTGCCTTCCAATGCTAAATTTGTGATCCCTTGATGCCTCAGAACATGTCCTACCAACCGATCCCTTCTTCTAGTCAAGTTGCGCCACAAGCTTCTTCCCAATTCTATTCAATACCTCCTCATTAGTTACCCATCTAATCTTCAGCATTCTTCTGTAGCACCACATTTCGAAAGCTTCTATTCTCTTCTTGTCCAAACTACACTCCTGGAAATTGAAATAAGAACACCGTGAATTCATTGTCCCAGGAAGGGGAAACTTTATTGACACATTCCTGAGGTCAGATACATCACATGATCACACTGACAGAACCACAGGCACATAGACACAGGCAACAGAGCATGCACAATGTCGCCACTAGTGCAGTGTATATCCACCTTTCGCAGCAATGCAGGCTGCTATTCTCCCATGGAGACGATCGTAGAGATGCTGGATGTAGTCCTGTGGAACGCCTTGCCATGCCATTTCCACCTGGCGCCTCAGTTGGACCAGCGTTCGGGCTGGACGTGCAGACCGCGTGAGACGACGCTCCATCCAGTTCCAAACATGCTCAATGGGGAACAGATCCGGAGATCTTGCTGGCTAGGGTAGTTGACTTACACGGTCTAGAGCACGTTGGGTGACACGGGATACATGCGGACGTGCATTGTCCTGTTGGAACAGCAAGTTCCCTTGCCGGTCTAGGAATGGTAGTACGATGGGTTCGATGACGGTTTGGATGTACCGTGCACTATTCAGTGTCCCCTCGACGATCACCAGAGGTGTACGGCCAGTGTAGGAGATCGCTCCCCACACCATGATGCCGGGTGTTGGCCCTGTGTGCCTCGGTCGTATGCAGTCCTGATTGTGGCGCTCACCTGCACGGCGCCAAACACGCATACGACCATCATTGGCACCAAGGCAGAAGCGACTCTCATCGCTGAAGACGACACGTCTCCATTCGTCCCTCCATTCACGCCTGTCGCGACACCACTGGAGGCGGGCTGCACGATGTTGGGGCATGAGCGGAAGACGGCCTAACGGTGTGCGGGACCGTAGCCCAGCTTCATGGAGACGGTTGCGAATGGTCCTCGCCGATATCCCAGGAGCAACAGTGTCCCTAATTTGCTGGGAAGTGGCGGTGCGGTCCCCTACGGCACTGCGTAGGATCCTACGGTCTTGGCGTGCATCCGTGCGTCGCTGCGGTTCGGTCCCAGGTCGACGGGCATGTGCACCTTCCGCCGACCACTGGCGACAACATCGATGTACTGGGGAGACCTAACGCCCCACGTGTTGAGCAATTCGGCGGTACGTCCACCCGGCCTCCCGCATGCCCACTATACGCCCTCGCTCAAAGTCCGTCAACTGCACATACGGTTCACGTCCACGCTGTCGCGGCATGCTACCAGTGTTAAAGACTGCGATGGAGCTCCGTATGCCACGGCAAACTGGCTCACACTGACGGCGGCGGTGCACAAATGCTGCGCAGCTAGCGCCATTCGACGGCCAACACCGCGGTTCCTGGTGTGTCCGCTGTGCCGTGGGTGTGATCATTGCTTGTACAGCCCTCTCGCAGTGTCCGGAGGAAGTATGGTGGGTCTGACACACCGGTGTCAATGTGTTCTTTTTTCCATTTCCAGCAGTGTATTTATCGTCCATGTTTCACTTCCATACATGGCTACACTCCATACAAATACTTTCAGAAACGACTTGCTGACACTTAAATCCATAATCGATGTTAACAAATTTCTCTTCTTCAGAAACGCTTTCCTTGCCATTGCCAGTCTACATTTTGTATCCTCTCTACTTCGACCATGATCACTTATTTTGCTCCCCAAATAGCAAAACTCCTTTACTACTTTAAGAGACTCATTTCCTAATCTAACTCCCTCAGCATCAGCCGACTTAATTCGAGTACATTCAATTATCCTCGTTTTGCTTTTGTTGAAGTTCATCTAATATCCTACCTTCAAGACATTGTAATTCTGTCACACACAGCAAAGGACTTGGAAGAGCAGTTGAACGGAATGGACAATGGTATAATAAGAAAAAGCGAGCTTGAAACTAAAAGTGTGGAATCTTAGCTGCTCACAAAACGCTCTAACAGTCACAAACTTTTGTGTGCAGTTCCGTTAAACTAATTTTTATCAGAGACTCTTCACAAAGAAGATCGACTTGTCAAACCAGACAATTGATTGTGAGTATTTGAAAGAACATTCCAATTAGCATGGGTAATACCCCAGTCATTTACGAGCGATGGAAACCAATAACTAGGAAGACGGGTATCGGAAGTGCAAGTGGCAGTCCAGTAGGTCTCAGCAGGTCAAAGGGAAGTGCTCAGTGCTAAGTCCAACTCTGATTAATACAAACGCAGCACAAGTTACGATTTAGAGAGCGTGCAAGTTGTGAGTCGCTCACAGGAAGAGGACATCTCTGCTGCGAGACTGCGACAGCCGGCCTCGTAAGCAGAGTAGACCCGTCCACGGCTGCAGACCGGCGCCTCGGCGGTGCGAAGTCGAGGCGGACCTCGCGAGCCCTCGCTACAACCGCCCCTCCCCGCTCCCTCCAGAAGACACCGTCCTCGAGGGACAATCCGTCACGGTTACCAGCCTGCCAACCCAGGATTTCTCTTTACATCACAAATCGCGTGTGACAAAATACTAAAATTCTTCAATAGCTTTCACTGTTTATTGCTCAGTTGTTTGGAGCTCGGAACACCAATTGCTGTACTCTGTGCATCAATGGCTTCAACTGGCTGCCGACAAAACAAAACGAGAACTCTGAGCTCTACGGGGAAACTTTCACTAGAATTTTTTGTCCAAAGTCTCTCCCGGTGGGGCCTTTCAATCATCGCCACGATCTCCTGAATACTAAAACACTCTCCCGTCAAGAATCGAGTGCCGCTCATACCTTCCTGAAAGCAGAAAGACCGGTAGAGACCAAACGGTCTCTTACTACAGAAACATTCTGTATATCGCAAAGGAAATAAAACGCAAATTCGCTAACGGGTTTGACAAAATGTCACATGAATGAAGCACCAAATTTAAGATAGAAAATAGAATAATTGTGTAAGGAGACGATGCACGACATTTTCAGCTCAGTCTTACCGTTAAAGTTCCTGAAATAAAACAAGATAAGCATTCCTCAGCTGGAACTGCCACCCATTCCTCGACTTCACCGCGCCGTAGGTTAATCTAAAATTGTAGATAGCAACATGTTAAAAACGCAGATAACACTTTTATCCGTAGTGTGAGAAAGACCCCTTAGAAAAAGAGAAACCGCGTCTCTATTGGCAGACGACAGTCTGTCAAACACAAAGCGCGCTCCGAAGACAAGCCCCCACACTCAAGTAAAAGTGCAAATTATGGACTACTGGCACTCATAGGCACATACGTACTCAAATATACTCACAAAAATCAACATGTGCGCCAGGACTCGCTAAATACGAAACTGATTTTGACAAGCATGAAAGGCAAACAAACACTGTATACATGTGAAAGTAGAAAAAAACAATTGTGCACTCGCAAGAAAGGTGATTACATCTCTATCTAACTTAAACTATGACTGACGTATCTTTCATTTGCTCTTTCGTCATAATGACGAGGCTTGTGGTTGCGTCAGTTCTGTTTAGAACTATGGCCACCGTTATTCCCGGCGTTAATATCTGCTCGGTCATGAGCCCTACTTATCGGGTTCATCGTTCGCATTTCTTCTTTCCCCTTGAAAATCATCTATGTCGCCTAGTTTTTGCTTGTTCTTTTCTCCCCCAATAAGCGGCCACTTGGTTACAAATTTTGTTAACGGAAAGAAGTGTTTCTCGTCAAATGATTTTTCTCGCCCTGACATGGGCGCACGTGTGGTACTTTCTCCCCTAATAACAACCCGCTGCATAACAGACGATGCTGGGCCGCGCAGTTGGGTACTGCTTGCATCTTCGGTGTGAACTCTGTTCTGCGTTACAGGTAATAGTGGTGACACTACACGAGTCTATTCCGCTCCGCTTTTTAAATTTTCTACTTCACGTTTTACGAAAACCAACTCTTCAGTCTCAGTAAACCGGACTGGTTCAGTCATTTCAGGAACTTGTTTTTCCTCTATCAAATGGTTCAAATGGCTCTGAGCACTATGGGACATAACTTCTGAGGTCATCAGTCCCCTAAAACTTAGAACTACTTAAACCTAACTAATCTAAGGACAGCACACAACACCCAGTCATCACGAGGCAGAGAAAATCCCTGATATCCTCTATTACTCTGCGTATTAAGGCTTTATTTCCGCCCTGAATCTTTTTTATTTTCTTAACAAAAAGATGCCCCTTCCTCTACTTTCCTATTTCATCTTCCACTGGTTATAATCTATTTACACTGCTCTCTCCTTTTTTTAATAGATCTCCGACCCCGTCACCAAAAGACTTGGTGTACGTTCGACTTTTTTTCTAAATAAGCCATTTTTTTATGAACCATTTCTTCTCCCTCTTTCTCCTCACTTAGCTTCTTGTCTATTGGTTTCTGCCCTCTCTGTATCGGCTTCGGCTTTCTCTCGCTCCTCTTCTGCTTTCTGCCTAACTTCCTCTGCTTTCTTGTCCTTTTCTTCTAAGGTAGCTAACAACATTGTAATCCATCGTGGAATGTCCCCCTTACTCCAAAAGTTGCGCTGCAAGACGTCACACGTGTTCCGCTTGCGCTAGTTTGTTGCTCATTACTCTGCTCACTAACCTGTTGTCTATACTGGGTCGTGGGCAATGGAGCAGTTGCTGCTGCCACTTTCCCCTCTGGAGATCCTGCAGTAAACGTTTCCCATTCACTCGGAATTTCATAATGCGTAGATTCCCTGTTCTTGCCTTTTTTTAAATAGGGTCGAGCCCCTCCACGCCCACATCGACATGATGGCCAACATAAAAGGTCTACTCCCACCTCCCCATACTGGCTAGTTTTCCCTAATTGACATCTCGAAGCGTGTGAGTACTGAGATGTTTGCGTACGTCTGTTTATGACTAACCATTAATACGCGCTCATCCGGAGATAGATTTGGTCGCAAGTTGAACGAGGGGTAGTGGTTTTAAGGGCAGAGGAAAAGAAGTGCCAAGGCGGGAAAAACCCTATGCGCTAGTTGGGTCGGGTAGTAAGAGCAGTAGCGGATTTCTTGCTGCCTGCGGTTGGTCATGCAAGGGTAGGTTTTGCTAGTGGTGGGTATGACGCAGGCAGATACCTTTGACGTTGTGAAACGTTAGTGTCGGCGGCCGCAGCTGAGTACCTGCCGTGGATTCTCGACCAGAGTTAACGCACAGGTAACAGTTGGATTCGTCATCGGCTCGTGTCCCACAGGTCATACATCGGGTACACAGTGTAGGGTAGTGTTAGCCGTTTGCTTATGCGTTAGCGTGCGAGCTTGTCGGCTTTCCTGCTGTAGCGGGCTAGTCGGCTGTTACAGCAGCTGGCATATCCGGTCAACGTTGCTGATATGCAGGGGCTTACCGATGCCGTCCCTTGTGAGTTTATGTTAGCTAGCAATAGGTGGTTATGCCCTAGGTAGCAGTGTCTTTGGCGAACTGTGATCACTTCCTTAGGTGGAAGCGTAAGAGACCAGAGTAAGAATTAAAGGACTGTTCTAGTGTCCCGAGTTCCTGTATAGTCGTGTGGCGTGTTTTTTGAATACTTCCTTGAGTGTTTCATGGCGGTATTCATTGTGAAAATCCACTGTGCGAGTGTAGCGTGGAGCGTTGCTAATGATGCGTAGCACTTTGTTCTCTATGATCTGCAGGTGGCGCAGACGTGTAGGAGCTGCATATCTCCAAACTGGAGCTGCGTATGCTTTCCCTGTTGAGCATTGGTTAGAGTCGTTTGAGCCTCGCGTGCGATCTGGAGCGGTACGTTACGTGGAGGGGAGGGGGCGGGGCACCACACAAAGCACGTTGCGAACACCTAGATACCGAGGCATCTGACTTTCTCTCGCTAACCTCTACAGTGTTGTTTCCGTGGTGGCTTCAGTCTGCGTCTGAAGAGAACTGCTTCACACTTGTCGATGTTTACTTTAATACGCCATCGTTCCAACCAAGGCACGGCAGTTCTGAGTTCTGTCTGTAATCGTGAATCTGTGTTCGACGGTTTCCAATGATGGAAGATCTTTAATGTAGAGATTCCCTGGGGTACTCCAGCTTGGATACCGTGTTGTGGCCGGCCGTGGTGGCCGAGCGGTTCTAGGCGATACAGTCTGGAACCACGCGATAGCTACGGTCGCAGGTTCGAATCCTGCCTCGGGCATGGATGTGTGTGCTGTCCTTAGGTTAGTTAGATTTAAGTAGTTCTAAGGGACTGATGACCTCAGAAGTCCCATAGTGCTCAGAGCCATTTGAACCATTTTTTACCGTGTTGTGCGATTGTTTTCCCTGCACGTCAGAATTAAAACATCTGTTCGTGAGATATGAGTGTACGAAACTTAAGAGTCCGTCAGGGAAACCAGCATCGCTTAGCGTGCGTATGAGGCCGTTGGCCTTTTCAATGTTCGGGAACACTAGCCCTGTGGCTTTTTATGTGTTGTAGCCGTGTGTTCCATGCTCAACTACGCGGAGGAGTTGCTGTGATGTTGAATGTTGATTCCTGAAGCCGAACTGCTCCGGTCTTAGGGTGTCATTGGCGATGCAGTGCCTAGTGATGCGTTTTAGTACTACCTTCTTGACAACTTTGCTGAGCGAGCAGAGCACACTGATGGGTCGGTAATTTTATGGGAGGGAATGGTCTTTCCCTAGCTTCCTGGACATCAGGACCTTGCCTGCCTTCAAAGGGAAGTGGTTGTGTTGTAAGGTGGCATTCGTTATATGTTCGAGGTACTCTACGGATGTATCCGTGAACTGAAGGAGCCGGTTTGAATGCCATCGGGACCAAGGGCTTTCCTATCACTGGCAGGCTTGATAGCCCAATTGTTTCATTTGTGCTAATGAGTCTGATTTCGCTGTGCGTCCGTTTCAAGCGTGAATGTTGGGTCTGAAGGAGCCAGATTCGACGCGAAGGACGCTGCATGTACTGTGGCCATAAGTTCTTCCCTCTCCTTGCGGAGTATGCAGGGCTCTGTGGTCCTTTAGAGTAGGAATGTAATGTTTTTCCCTGGTGAAGTTTCTGGTTAACTTCCACGCGCCAGGACGTGTGACATCTAACCCTGCAAGTTTCTGCATCCATTGTCCGTTTGCAAATGTTTGTATTTTCTCTCGTATGAACGTGTTCCTCATTGAGATAAGGCTCGGGATATCCTGAGGCAGAGCCTGATGCATACCAAACGCGAAACCATCTACTATTGCGACTGAGAACACAACTATCTCGGATCATTCTTGTGAATCTAAGTGAATTACTTGCTGTTGACATTATCGGTACGGTTACGAGTTCTAATCACGGTCGTTCATTTGTTTCGTTGAGTGTTGTTGTGGTGTTGCATGATGAACTGCGTCTGCCCTTTCCAATTTTTTATTTTACGCAGAACTGGTTTACAGCTCAGTAAATCGACACGAAAAAAAATATTAATCACAAACGAAAACCCCTAAGCAGATGAAAGATTTTCACACACAGAAAACTGGGATATTTTCACACAACAAGGAAAAGCCCCCTTAATTGAACAATAAAATCGACACATAAAATCATAAAATATTTACTTCTTGAGAAGCTGCCATTGCTGCGAATAAAAAAAGGGAACAAGGTGCAAACTAACTGTCAGCGCCATTTGGTCGCCAGAGCACAATTTGCATGTTAATATGTGCTTCACTGTGCCGTCCTGACTGCACGTCAGACTGTCCGGAGGTAAACAATCTTGGCTCAGGGTCCATATGCAATGTTACGATCTCTCCTTGACCTACTCTACAGTGAGACGCTTTGGAAACAGATCGCACTCGTCGCAGTGTTTTTAATGCTATCTTTCCTGACGTTTTATATCAGCACCACAACTACGTAGCTGTCTTAACGGATGGGTCCTAACAGGGGTACTCCGTCGGTTGCTCTGTTGTTGTACCGGGTCGTGTCCTCAAGGTCGGAGTGTCTCAAGAATTTACTGTCTTCAATACTAAATTATATGCTATTATGTAGGCACTGGTGCAGATGAGACTTCTTCCTGGGCTAAATTTATTGCCTGTTCCGGTTCTCTGAGTGCCGTTCACTCTCTGCAACGTTTGTAGCCAGAAGATAAAGTAGTCCAGACCATCGAGCACGCTCTCCTCCAACGACAACGGCAGCTGGGTACCAGGGCACACGGGTACTGTGGGGAACGAATGGCACGATCTAGCAGCCAAGGAGGTGTGTCGTGATCCTCACTTATCTCAGTGTGCCCTCCCCCTCCATGATATAGCCTCGGTGTTGAAGTGCACAGCCCTGCGTTACGGGGAAGACGGGTGGGTTGAAGTGAAAGACAATAAGCTGCGTCTAGTGAAGCCCACTATGCGGCTGTAGCGTACCACCTTTCAGCCACGCGAAGATGGGATGAGGTCCTCATTCCTCGTCTTTGCATAAGCCGCAGTTCTCTGGTGCACGTCTTCTTACTCTGGCACGCATGTGGCGTGCAGATGACTATGCACCACGTTTCATTGGCCTGTGTTTTATTTTCCGAACGGCGGGCCGCAGAAGATTTTCCGACGCATCTGTTCTCCATTTTCAGTAACGTTCAAACGAATGTGGATCGAGATTTAAAGTTTTGTGAATTGTGCAACATTTTTCTCAAGATTTTAGGGAGCTGGTTCTAATGTGTTAATAGGGTGGCCGGCTCACGTAGGTTTTGCAAGAAGTCAGTCAGTTACATTTACCTGCTTCTTTTTTGGCCCATTTGTCGTTTTAATTGTGTTTTAATCTCATGCGTAGTTACTTTTAGTTTTTCTCCGTTCTTTTAGTGCATGCGAGATCGTGATTTTGTGGTCGCTTCGAGTCCATGAGTGTCATACAATTTTTGGGGTTTTGGGTGCACTCATTTGTTTTAATGAGTGTGAGGACGCTGATAAACTCGCCGTTGAGCGCCCACACGCTCCAAACACACAGGCACGCGTTCGAGGGATCGGTGGCGGTCGCGCTTTATGCTTGCCGCTCTCACGCACTTATCAAGAAAACGGAAAACTCTGCTGGCGGTTTCACACCTTCAGATATATTAATGCGATCCTGCATGTTAATCATTCATACGCAAAATGACAATCAAATCTTTCCATCGAATAGTTCTCTAACTGATTGCGGTGATGGAACCTGTACTGCAATGGATCGCCAGCACAATGAAAGCACAGATTCAAGAAACAAATGTGACCAGACATATGTACAAACTTTTCAGTAAAGAAGGGTCACCTATTTAGAGTCATGAAGTGGAGCGAAGTAAGTGGATTAGTTTTAATTAATCTAGTTCATTCCGTTGATGTAGGATATATAATGCTATCTGAGGTCAGTGGTACTCAAAAGAAAGTAGAAATTGTTATAAGAATGGTATAATTTAAAAAAAGCTGTATTGAAACTGAAAACTGTGGCATCTTAACTATCCACTAAATTCTTAAGGCGTCAGAAATTTTTGTGTGCAACACTCTTAAACCAATTATTAAAAAAATTCTACACGAGGAAGATCGATTTGCCAAACGAGATAATTCATTGCGATTGTTTGAAATACGACACTAATGCGACACTGGTTGCCAGTTAAAAGACATGCAAGTTGCGAACTCTTAAGAGCTAAAAGGATAGCTGTGCTGCGAAACTGCGACACTCACGCCGACAGTAAACACGCCCAGGGCTGCCAACCGGCGCACCGGCGATCCTAAAAAGTCAGACCTGGCGGACCCACGCCGATCTCCAGCCCATCCACGCCCGCACCTCTTCCCTCCAGAACACCGTGGCCTCGAGGGAAGATTGATCACAATTACCAGACTGACAATCAAGGATTTCTCTTTCCAGCATACGTCGCATGGGCAAAACTGGTAGATTTCTTGAATAGTACACACTGTGCATTCTTTAGGTGTCCGAAGTTTCGCACACAGGATGCTATTTCTTCGCTCACTGGTAAACTAGAAATAACTGCGGGTGACTGCTGTAGCTCTCAGAGTGCGAAAAGTTCTTACGAGGTGGGAACACAAAATGGCGGACCCGCACACTGCAGAGACAGCAGACTCGCCACGCTTGCCAACACTCCCGGGACTCAGCGAAACTTCCCGACTCCAAAGGGCACGCCCCGTCCTGCCGACAGACAAGAACGGCCACAGGAGGCATCCTGTGAGTTCCTGCAACCTCGCCGCGACCCTTGGGAATTTTAGGGAAGGAGAGCCCCGTGTTCCAAAGCGACCAGCCCTCCCAGGCACGATGCTGATTTGTCTGAGCTGTCGCACACATCAGAAAAACTCTGTAACTTGGCTCCAATGGTCACTACATGTGGCCGTCCCCCCGGCACAGTTAAGAAAACGTAGAAATTTTCAGACAGAATAATGATCACATAGCGTAACAGGCTGCTTATGTTACAGACTAATTTCAATACTAATTAACTCGGCACAGTGCATCAAATTTTTTCCTTAAGAGTTGTTTTTCAGTACTACTTACCCTGCAACACCCGCCCAAGAACTCCAGACTGTTTCTGACCACTCTTTATATATTATTATTATTATTATGAGTTGATACCCTTTAGGATGAAGCAAAGCATTCTCCCTCATTTCAGCCTACTTTCTGATCTTCTATGATTGTCTGATTTTTGCTCCATGGAGTCTCTTTCTATCTTGAGTCCTGGTATCTTTGGGATTTTAGTCTCTGACCTTACATTCAAATCGAGCATCTTGTCTATTTATAGAGGGTGTCCGGAAATTCCCGTTACAAACTGCTAAGACTTCTAGAGGGGAGTGAGTATATAATATTTTGAGTAGGAACCAAAGTCCAGAAACGTACCGTTTCCATTCTACAACTGTTTCATTCAGAGATGTAACTCGTCCACATCTCCTGAGGGAAAGAGGAAAGCATCAGACTTGCCTGTCCTCGTTCAAATGGCTCTGAGCACTATGGGACTTAACTTCTGAGGTCATCAGTCCCCTAGAACTTAGAACTACTTAAACCTAACTAACCTAAGGACATCACACACATCCGTGCCCGAGGCAGGATTCGAACCTGCGACCGTAGCAGTAGCGCGAATCCAACTGAAGCGCCTAGAACCGTTCGGTCACACCGGCCGGCCAGCGCGGTTCCGTACTGAAGCGCCTAGAACCGCTCGGTCACAGTGGCCGGCGCCTGTCCTGGTATTCAGTAGGGCAGACAGGCTGACGTTACTCTGAATGTCCGTCAGGAAATGTAGTTTCAGCATGCTGGTGCACCACCTCACTTCTCACGTGCGCTTCGGAGGCCTCCCAACAGACGATATGGTGGACGACGAATAGGCAGCGGTTGTCTAACGGCTTGGCCGCCGCGATCGTTGGGTTGTAACTCCTGAGGACCACTTCCTGTGATGTCGTATGCAGAGTTAAACTTACGAGACTCCTGCAGAGACAGAGGAAGATCTGCTGGCACGAGTTCTGGCCGCTGCACTAGAAACTGAAGGGAGACCATGTGGAATGGAGAGTGAGCCTAGGAAGCATGTTCTGGTACACAATGTCTGTAACAACGTTAGTGGTCGCTACATCGAGCCCCTGTTGTAATGCCTCAGTACTGTTCTGGACCTACAGTACACTGGGTTCTTTTTTATTTTGGAATAATGTAAACATGTAATGTTTAAGTGTTAATACAAACAAATGGACTTAAGTGATTAATGGCTGTTTCGTTGTGTTTTCTTTCGAATTGTTACCTAATAATTGTAGTGTGTCACGCCTAATTCAATTCTGCAAGCCGGCCGCAGTGGTCGAGCGGATCTAGGCGCTGCACTCTGAAACTGCGCGACCGCTACGGTCGCAGGTTCGAATCCTCACTCGGGCATGGATATGTCTGATGTTCTTAGGTTAGTTAGGTTTAAGTAGTTCTAAGTTCTATGGGACTGATGACCACAGATTTTAAGTCCCATAGTGCTCAGAGCCATTTTTGTTTGCTGTTCAAAATATTATCTACTGAGTCGCCTCTACATGTCCTACAAGTTTGTAACGGGAATTTCCGGACACCCTGTATGTTACTTTTTTCGCTATGTTTAGGATCGATTTGAGGTTCTTCTAAGTCAAGTTTCACTTGTGTGGTCCATGATACAGTTGATTTGACCCATTGTATGTATGTTAGAATTCTGGGGTGGGTCTTGTTGGTGGTCCTGCCGATGTACTGTGTACCTGTGGTACTTTAACCTTCTTTTTGTGACAATTGTTGCTAGGTTTGCTAGGTTTGACACCATCTCTGTGGTTTTCCATTGAGCGTAATCTGCATCCCACATCCGTCAGCTTTGGGCCGAGAGTTTCACTGATGATTTTCCATTCTTCCTTCAGTATCTTTTCGTATAGAGTGTTAGTGTCTCACTTGCACACACCAGTTCAGGTTTGGTTACTGCTTTGTTGCGTTTGATCTTTGTTTGATTGGACATGCGTTTTTTACGATCCAGGGCGTTCATTTTAATTGCAGACATTGAACTATCACGAAAACTACATATCAGATCAAAAAAAGTTATAATTCCGATTTGTTTGGCTCTGGATGCCTCCATCCCCCCCCCCCCCCCAAATTGCGTCCCCCAATGACACCACACTCGACCCCCAACCCACATGGGTGGCGGTGGCGGGGGGTAACTTTAAATGGGAGCCACCGTTTTTCATTGCAGATTACAATTCTGCGGCAAAATCTACATACTTTTTGCCTGAAGCGTTTTCTTCGTTTCGCCACAGATGGGGCTGTAATCGGAAGAACAGAAACGGTAGTTTACGACGTGCTTCTCAGAGGACCCCGAATGTCCAACTGCCCAGGGGCCTCCCCCTGCACGCTGCGAGGGTAGCACAGGCCAGTATTTCGCAACTTCTAATTGGAAACCCCATTCGCAACGTTGTATTCCTCCGACACCTTGAACAGGGACACCTCCACGCACTAATGTGGCCGTGACTCGAGGTGAGACCTACTCTACTTTTCCAATTAGAGTTAAGTGTTCAACCGTAGTACCACCAATTTCAATACATTTAGTGATCCGTTTTTCAAATGACCGTAAACAGGACAGAAACGTATCTGTCAGAGTGTCAACACAGGCGTTTCTGATGCAATCGATCATGTCTTCTGGGTCTGTTGGCACTTGCTGGTACACCTTATCTTTTAAATATCTCCACAGAAAGAAATACGGCGACGTAGAGGGCCTATTAGCAGGACCACCTCTGCCGATCCACCGACCAGTGTAGACACGGTTTAGTGCCTCTCGAGCTTCAGTTGCGTAATGCGCTCGGCAACCGTCATGCTGAAACCACCTACGCTGTCGATACTCCAGGGTAGCATCCTGCAGTAGCGCCGGTGGCCCCTGTTCCAAAAACGTTCGACATCTGCGTCCATTCAGAGCACCGTCGATAAAATACGGGCCAGTGAGAGGATTCCCCGTGATGCCACACCGTACGTTAACCGCCGAGGACGTTGATGGTCAACTTGGCGTCATCAGTGGGGATTGTCTACACTCCAGTCATGCATTTACGCCGGTTAACACTACCATGGTTTGTGAATGAAGACTCATCGTAAAACGGTACCTTTTCAAAGAACGTGGGAGTCGTTTTCATTTGTCGATGTGCCCATTCACAAAACACTACCCGGTAATGGACATCGGCACCACGAAATTCTTGATGCAGGAACATGCGGTATGCATGATACTTATGCGCCAGCCGCTGTGACTGAGCAGTTCTAGGCGCTTCAGTCTGGAACCGCGTGACCACTACGGTCGCAGGTACGAATCTTGCCTCAGGCATGGATGTGTGTGGTGTGCTTAGAACTACTTGAACCTAACTAAGTTAAGTTCTAGGGGACTGATGACCTCCGATGTTAAGTCCCATAGCACTCAGAGCCATTTGATACTTATGCCGACACAGTATCGTGCCAATACTACCTACGGACACACTGAAATCGTGATGTCACTGCTGGGAGCTTATCCGTGGGCTGTAGTGCACTGCCTCTAGTACAGCAGTTTCGTTAGCTTGCCCTATGTCACGCTTGTTTCGTTAATAATGATAGTTATTAGTGTGTGTGAAATCTTATGGGACTTAATTGCTAAGGTCAGCAGTCCCTAAGCTTACACACTACTTGACCTAAATTATCCTAAGAACAAACACACCCACCCATGCCCGAGGGAGGACTCGAACCTCCGCCGGGACCAGCCGCACAGTCCATGACTGCAGCGCCTAAGACCGCTCGGCTAATCGGCCGCGGCGTTTGTTTCGTTTCCTCTTGCCTCGAGCTTTCCATGGAAAATGCTCGACATCCAAGGCAGCAGCAGTCTCAACATTCCTCCTCCATTCTAAGTAAATCAGGATCATTTCAATTTTTTCTTCTGTGCTTGCAACATTCATCGTCCACTTGCACTTCTGTTCCCCAAAGGAAAAGTAGGTAGGAAGGCAATAAACACTGCGCAAGTATAATACTGTTTAGAGGCGCTATCTGTTCTACATCTGCGCCATACGCCAGCTCCCGTCACACTATGCTGCCGTTATGGATACGTCGTAGTGTAGGGAAGCAGCCTACTCACGACGTATAAAATTCACATCAGTCTTTCCATTGTGTGCCAGCCAGTCCCCTGTAACTAGCTCTGACGTCATAAATGTTGCGCAATACTTTAAAAATCAAGTAAGTAACCTGAATCGTTTCTAGCATGTCAGGAGTAATACTCAATCAGTATGTGTTGAATATCAGTTCAATAACTTTAACCACTTTCGAAATTTGGTCGTTTTTCTGTAAAAATCATTTGCGCAACAGAAAAGAACTAGAAACTTAAAAATTTATATTTAGATTCCTTTTTCATAATAATTTAGTAGAAACAGTATTCTGGATCTCACAAATTAAAATTTTAGTTGAAATTCATGAGTTTCTGTTTTAGTCTTAAAAATTAAAGAAGCAAGATAGATTAAGTAGGCGAATAAATAAAGCTACGATGTTTAAATTTAAGTAGAAGGGAGATCCGCTATAACCATTTCCGATATAATCATAAAGATGTGAGAAGTTTCAACTGAATAACTATAATACTATAGCGATAGCTTATCTCCAAAGGGCAAGTTCAGAGCTCGTCTACTGCATGTAGTGTAATTAAATTAATTCTCTCGCCCAAAATATTTGACTTAGCCACGTCAGACTTTTATTATGATTACTTACCTGTGTGCTGATTGCACATTTAAATTGAGAGCTTCATCGCCCATCAGCAAATGAAGCAATGATTTATTCGGTAACTTAAAGTGGTGCATTACTAGCCCAGCAGGTAGCCGGGAGAGCGGATTTAATCAGGCGTTCCCTTAGCCGTCCGCACCGCGGCTTTATATATAAGAAGGCTGCGCGAGAAAAAAAGGAACGACGCGCACCACAACGCAGACACAGTCGCTGAGATGTGCAGCCGCGAGAAGGACGTAGCTGCGCTTGCTAGCGACGCGAAGGGAGTGGCAGATCGCCGTCCGGCCGCGCTTGCGCCGTCGGCGGCCCCATCTGGCCCCCCACTTATGACGACCAGTGCTATGGCTATGGATTTGGTGGACACAGCTCCGGGAACTTTGAAGACAGCGCTGTCTGTTCCGCTCCCCGATTCTGAAGATGAGAGCTCCACCGCCCCTCAGCCACGCGGACGAAGTGGGAAACAGAAGAGGAGGGCAACAGCCGCGACGTCCGCTGTTCGCAGCTCGCCGATCGAGAAGAGGGCCAAGCAAGATTTCGCCCCTGACGCTGATGGTTTTGTCCCGGCCCGGCGCACTGCAAGACGCATGCAGTCGTCGACGACGCTTCCAACTGCCGTCGCCAATTCATTCGACGCGCTCGCTGACGCGCCGGACCAGCTGCCGCGCGATGCTGCGCCAAAGAAAGACTCCCATCTCCCGCCGGTGGTCCTCCAGTTTCGGCCGCCCTATGGGGAACTGCAGAAGTTGTTGCGCAGCTGGACAACGGCCGTGTATACTGTGAAGCCTGCCGGACGAGACCTGTACAGGGTCGTACTCCGCACTGCTGTCGACTATCGCCGGGTCACTCAGGAGGCGTCTGAGCGTGGTATCCCGTTCTATACCCACGCTTCCGCACCTGACAAGGTCTTGATTGTAATACGGAACCTCCCATTCAACATGGAAGCCGATCACCTGCATCGCGAACTCGCTGACCTGGGCTTCTACATACGGGCAGTCGTGAAGATGAAGTCTCCTAAATCGCGCGATGATATGCCGCTCTTCCTGGTCGTCTGCTCCGACACCGTGGAGAACCGCATACTATACCAATTGACGCGGGTCGCCGACGTTCCGGTTCAGACCGAAGATCTTCGCTCCAGGAGAGGCCCTGTGCAGTGCTTTCGCTGCCAGGGGATCAATGACGTCGCGCGCCACTGCTCTATGCCGGACAGATGTGTTAAATGCGCCGGCGCCCACGCAGGAAGTGCGTGCCCCCGTCCGCCCACCGAGAAGCCGACATGTGCACTCTGTGGCGGTGCTCACGTGGCCAGCTATCGTGGGTGTGAGATGTGGAAGCGTGCCATCGCTCGCCAACGTGGCGCTCGCCGCGTCCGAAGCAGCCAGCAACGAGACGGCCCGGCGTCTATTTCGCGGCGGCAACGTCAGGGGCGACCTCCGCCGCCCCGGCTGCGTCGGCTGCTCCTGCTCCTGCCGCGTCCGATGGCGTGCCGATACCTGAGGCTCCTGCGCCTCCACCACAGCTGCTAGTGGCGGACCCGGGTACTGCCTCTCCTCGGCCGTCGGCCGGACCGCGCCCCGCCAATCGCCGGCGCGGGGGTCAGCGCCCTGTGGGTACCCAGCGCTCAGCACCGTCAGTCGAGCAGCCCCAGGTGGACTCTCCAAGCGAGTCAGCCACGCCTCCCCCTTCCAGCGACGGAGCCGCGCCGGCTGCCTCCACCGCTGACCTGGCCAACCTCGTCGCGCAGCTCACTGCCTTGGTGACCAGTGCTACGAAACTGATTGAAGTCCTGTCGCAGCAACTCACCGCTGCAGTGCCGATGGCCTCTCCGGCCCCGACCGCTGTCATCACTCACCAGCTGCACCATGGGCAGCGTTAGAGGGCTCACGGTCGTCGCATGCAATGCCAACGGCGTCCGCACTCAAGCTGGTGAACTTCGCCAATTTCTTCGACATGAAGCTGTCGACGTCTGCCTTATCAATGAAACCCACCTGAAGCCTGGGGTCGACGTCAGGGCGGTCAACTACTCCAGCTATCGCACCGATCCCCTGACGGCGGGTGGTGGGACAGCCGTTTACGTCCGCAATGGCATTCGTCATCACGTGATACAACTTCCACCACTGGCGACCCTGGAGGCCACTAGTGTCGTCGTTCACACCTCGGCGGGCGCCATCACGTTCGTCGCTGCCTATCGGCCGCCGTCTCGTCCACTGGACCCTGCTGACATCGATGCTCTGCTCTCCTTGAGGCGGCAGGTGTTCGTCGCCGGGGACTTCAATAGTAAACATGTCTCCTGGAACTCCAGGATCACCAATGCCGCTGGCCGCTGCCTGCTCCGGGTAGCAGAACGCCACCATGCGCTTGTGGTGGGGCCGTACGATCCGACAATCTTC
The DNA here is from genome assembly GCF_023897955.1 of Schistocerca gregaria. Classification (NCBI taxonomy): domain Eukaryota; kingdom Metazoa; phylum Arthropoda; class Insecta; order Orthoptera; family Acrididae; genus Schistocerca; species Schistocerca gregaria. The sequence continues at coordinate 40,293,770 of NC_064925.1, read as the reverse complement.
CCTGCCCGTGGCCTCCCGGATATCATCGACATCGCAGTCGTCAAGGGCATCCCTCATCAGATCACCGCCACGACGAGGACGGCTCTGTCTTCTGATCATGTCCCAGTGGTTTTCGATATCGCCCTGCAACAGCCCAGGCGAGGCATCTCACTTGCTGGCATCGACTGGGGCAGGTTTCAAACAGCCGTGATGGACTCACTCGCTGCCGCGCCGCCCCCTGCAGCAGCTGGTGCGGAAGCAGCACTTCTGCACTTTGCGGCAACCACGATCGACGCTGCCAACATAGCAACGCCGCCCCGACCTCGCACTCCACCTGACTACTCCCGCCAGCTGCCGCCGGACATCCTTGCGGCCATCACTGAGAAGAACCAGGTCTACCGGGAGTGGCAGCGGACAAGAAATGCCGACACCAAGCGCCTCCTCAACAGGATGCGGCGGGACATCCGGGCCGCCATTGACAACCATCGCAATCGCGACTGGAATAACGAGGTCGCCACCCTCTGTCTTGACGACGGCACGGCCTGGCAGACGACGAAGCGTTTCCTACGCCGCACGCAACGTATCCCTCCGCTGCTGGTCAATGGTCAGGCTGTCTGCGAATCAGCTGCTAAGGCTGATGCCCTCGCAGACGTCTTTGAGGCTGCGTTTACGCCGATCGAAGACCCGACCGACGCTGTCCACGACGACCTGGTTGCTGACCGGCTCCCACGCTACTTGGAGGCACGCGACGACGATGACGTCATTGAAGAGACGACGGCGGAGGAGGTGTCGTCCATCTTGCGTGCCCTGAACCCCAGGAAAGCTGCGGGCCCAGACGAGGTTTCCAACGCCCTACTCCAGAAGTTGCCGCCGGTGGCTGTCTCTCATCTCGCCGTCGTCTTTAATGTAATCCTCCGGTCCTGCAGTTTTCCTCAGTCCTGGAAGCATGCGGAGATCGTGGCGATTCCGAAGATGGGGAAGGATCTGCGTCTGCCCGCGAACTACAGACCTATTAGTTTACTGCCGGCCGTCTCCAAGGACTTTGAAACGGTGTACATCAGGCGGCTGCAGCGCCACGTTGACGAGGAAGGCCTCCTTCCCGAAGAGCAGTTCGGCTTTCGCAGGGTCCACTCGTCCGTTCACCAACTCCTACGGCTAGTGGAAGATGCGTTCGTGGCCCTCGAGCAGCGCGAGTTCTTCGGCGCGGTGTTTCTGGACGTGTCGCGTGCTTTCGACAGTGTGTGGCACCGCGGCCTCTTCTTCAAACTTTTTGAACTTGGGGTCCCGACGTCGCACGTCCGTCTCATCCATTCCTATCTTGCCGATAGGACCTTCCATGTGCGGCCCGCGCATGGCTTGTCCTCCGTCCGCCACATCAACGCCGGTGTGCCACAGGGCTCGGTCTTGGGACCACTCCTGCATTCGCTGTACACTTCTGATGCGCCGAAGATCGACCGTGTGCGGCTCGCCCTGTACGCGGATGACACGGCTCTATATACGAGGAGCCTCAATGCCGCCGTCATGCGCCGCCGTCTACAGCTCGCCGTTGACACCCTGGCAGCCTGGGCCGTCAAGTGGCGTCTACAATTCAATGGGGCCAAGACGCAGTTCCTGATCGTCACCAGGCGACTCGTTCCTGCGGGTCTGCAACCGCTCACCGTCGGTGGCAGCCCTGTCCCGTGGCGTCCCACGGCGCATTACCTCGGCGTCACCATCGACCGCCGGCTCACGTGGGTTCCGCACATCCGCGAAGTGAAGGCCAAAGTGCGGAACCGGCTTCGCGTCCTGTACCCGGTGCTGAACCCCGGCTCCCGACTACCAACGCGTCTGGGCATCACTCTCTACAGGGCGCTGCTCCGCCCTGTACTCCAATACGCCGCCGTCGTCTGGGAGAACGCCGCCGAAACGAACCTGAAGAAGCTGGAGACACTGCAGAATCGCATCCTTCGGCTGGCCTTGCACCTGCCTTACGATTTCCCCACCGCTCATCTTCACGACATCGCGGAAGTACCTCTGCTCCGTGACCTCTTCCAGGCGGCCGCCCGCACCTTTTACGAACGTGCTGGCCGGTCACACAACACCCAAATCCGGACGCTGGGCCGCAAACTGCCGCGCAGCGTCAACACCCGCTGGCCACACCTGCACACTGCAGAACTGTGCTGAGGAGACACCCAATAAGACATTCTACATGTGACGACGCATTACATCGGCATGCATGGGAGGCAAAGCACTAACTGCTGCGAACTCCATCACACATCGGAGGAAAAGTTATCTCCGTGCAGATCCACGCGAGAGAGAAAAAAAAGGCCCCAGTTCTCTCCAGACGCTGATTAGCGCACCATCTGTGCCAGGAGACGCGTCGCGTCGGTATGATTGCTATAAAGAGCCTCGGATGCAGTAATAAGTTACTCAGGATACGCGTAACCATGAAATCATTTTCGAGTGAAGTGTTAATTCTGGGATGACCTTAATGATCTATCTTCAGTTTGCGTATGTCGTATTTTCACGTGCCGCCGTGGGACAGACATTCTACCATTATTCAGCGTGGCGTTTGATGAACATTATCATCAAATTATGGCGAGCATTCACTTGAACATTTAATTTGAACAGTTATAGTTGCATCAGCGCATTAGACTCTGAACTGCTCTGGTAGTTGGATTGTGTGGATTCTTTTTGGTCTGTGACTTTCAGAATATAGTGAACATTTTAGAGTGAGTCGTTTTTGATTATGAATCCCAGACAATCTCCTAATTCCTCAGAGCTATAAGCTGAAGCTATAAGTGTATTTCTCAGATGAAGTGGGCACTAGGAATTCTAATTACAGGCTTCACATTTTGCTAATCACTTTCTGGTTGCCAATATTGTAGTTAGAGAGCCAGTGTTGAGAATGGCAAACAACAGCATTAAATAAATCATAGGAACATTTTAATAACAAATATTTCCACTCGCTGCCCCATATATGGTGCATGTGCCAGGAAAGACATTCCACATTTATTATTAACAAATAATTCCCACCCGCCGCCCCACAGTAGTTCACTGCGTGGCCACGGTGGTGCGTTCGAGTACTCCCTTGCTCGATATGTCGGAGGAGTAAAAGGCTACGAATGGGGTTCCAGTTAGAAGTTATGAAATACTGGCCTGTCCTACCTCACCGCACGAAGTTCGGGTCCCATGTGCTAGTCTATATTAAAGCGCCATTGAGTAGTTTGTCGTAAATTACGATTATGTACCAATTTCTATTCCTCCTATTACAGTGCCACCTGTGGCGAAACGAAGAAAGTGCTTCAGACAAGAAGAGTGTAAATTTTGCCATGGAATCGTAAACTGCAATAAAAAAACGGAGGTTCTCACTAAACCCACACACAGGGTGGGTGACGGGTCGAACGTGGTATCGTTGGACGTCCCCCTCTGAAACAAAAACATTGGAATTATAACGGTTTTTGATCTGTTGTGTTTTTTCGAGATATTTCAGTGTCATCAGTTGAAATGAGTATTGCATATGTACAGGGTGACATTTATTGACTATATGAAATAAAGTCGTAAAACTTCTGAATGGTTTGCGTTAGGATGCCGCGCGGCATGATGGGAAATAGTATGCGCATGTGCATGTGCCTTGTTGTTATTGTTTAGATGGGGTCATCAAAAAACTAAATTGGTGCATTTGGGGAACTGAGAATCCGCATTTCGCGATCGAGAAGTCTCTTCACCCTCAACGGGTGACTGTGTGGCGTGTACTGTCAAGTCACGGAATAATCCGTTCGATATTCCTTGATGGGATGGTGACTAGCGGATGGTATGTAAAGATTTGGGAGATGAATTCATACCTCTTATGCAAAGTGACCCTGATTTCGGCAAGATGTGGTTCATGCAAGACAGAGCTCGACCTCATCGGAGCAGGAGAGTGATGTCTTGGAGGAGCACCCCGGGGACAGCATTCTGGCTCTGGGATACCCAGAGGCCACTGGCACGGGCCTCGGTTAGCTGCCGTGTTCTCTGGATCTGGAAACATGTGACTCCTTTTTTTAGAGCCACATCATCGCCAGTGATGGCATGCATATCGAGCGTGTCAAACCTAAATCCGAATATCTGTTGTGCCGTTTAAATGTTGAATAAAGGATGGCACACCGTAGTTTGTAACTAATTTATGTTTTTTTCATATATTTCAGTAATTGTCGCCTTGTACATTCTAAGAGAGAAAACAAAGACGCACCAGGAAAAAATTATCCGCATGGGACGGAAACCGGTAATGTGATGTACATGTACAGACAAACAAACAATTACAATTTCAGAAAAACTGGATGGTTTATTCAAGAGAAAGAGCATCACAAATTGATCATGTTAATAACGCGTTTTTCCACAATTGCCTGTATGGAAGAATTTATTCGGCTTGGCACTATTGATAGAGTTACTGGCTGTCCTCCTGGAAAACATCATGCAAAACTACGTCCAACTGGCATGTTAGATCATCAGACACCCGATCTGTTTGGAGGGCGCTGCTCATTATGCTTCAAAAGTTCTCAGTTTGCTCGGCAAAGCAGGGTTTGGGAACCAGTAGGAACTCTCGCAATGTGCGGGCTGGGATTATCTTGCTGAAATACACTCCTGGAAATAGAAATAAGAACACCGTGAATTCATTGTCCCAGGAAGGGAAAACTTTATTGACACATTCCTGGGGTCAGATACATCACATGATCACACTGACAGAACCACAGGCACATAGACACAGGCAACAGAGCATGCACAATGTCGGCACTAGTACAGTGTATATCCACCTTTCGCAGGCTGCTATTCTCCCATGGAGACGATCGTAGAGATACTGGATATAGTCCTGTGGAACGGCTTGCCATGCCATTTCCACCTGGCGCCTCAGTTGGACCAGCGTTCGGGCTGGACGTGCAGACCGCGTGAGACGACGCTTCATCCAGTCCCAAACATGCTCAATGGGGGACAGATCCGGAGATATTGCTGGCCAGGGTAGTTGACTTACACCTTCTAGAGCACGTTGGGTGGCACGGAATACATGCGGACGTGCATTGTCCTGTTGGAACAGCAAGTTCCCTTGCCGGTCTAGGAATGGTAGAACGATGGGTTCGATGACGGTTTGGATGTACAGTGCACTATTCAGTGTCCCCTCGACGATCACCAGAGGTGTACGGCCAGTGTAGGAGATCGCTCCCCACACCATGATGCCGGGTGTTGGCCCTGTGTGCCTCGGTCATATGCAGTCCTGATTGTGGCGCTCACCTGCACGGCGCCAAACACGCATACGACCATCATTGGCACCATGGCAGAAGCGACTCTCATCGCTGAAGACGACACGTCTCCATTCGTCCCTCCATTCACGGCTGTCGCGACACCACTGGAGGCGGGCTGCACGATGTTGGGGCGTGAGCGGAAGACGGCCTAACGGTGTGCGGGTCCGTAGCCCAGCTTCATGGAGACGGTTGCGAATGGTCCTCGCCGATACCCCAGGAACAACAGTGTCCCTCATTTGCTGGGAAGTGGCGGTGCGGTCCCCTACAGCACTGCGTAGGATCCTACGGTCTTGGCGTCCATCCGTGCGTCGCTGCGGTCCGGTTCCAGGTCGACGGGCAGGTGCACCTTCCGCCGACCACTGGCGACAACATCGATGTACTGTGGAGACCTCACGCCCCACGTGTTGAGCAATTCGGCGGTACGTCCACCCGGCCTCCCGCATGCCCACTATACGCCCTCGCTCAAAGTCCGTCAACTGCACATACGGTTCACGTCCACGCTGTCGCGGCATGCTACCAGTGTTAAAGACTGCGATGGAGCTCCGTATGCCACGCCAAACTGGCTGACACTGACGGCGGCGGTGCACAAATGCTGCGCAGCTAGCGCCATTCGACGGCCAACACCGCGGTTCCTGGTGTGTCCGCTGTGCCGTTCGTGTGATCATTGCTTGTACAGCCCTCTCGCAGTGTCCGGAGCAAGTATGGTGGGTCTGACACACCGGTGTCAATGTGTTCTTTTTTCCATTTCCAGGAGTGTATATGCCAAGGATGTCTTGTCGTAAAGGGCAACAAAATGGGGTGTAGGATGTCATCGATGTGCTGCCCTGCTGTAAGGGTACCGGGGATGAGAACCAGAAGTGTCGTGCTACGAAAAGATATCACCACTGTCGGCTGCTTCGCGATGCACGAGTGTGGCCTGGACTCTTATTCACTGGAGTAGAATTGTCTTCAGTGGTGGGTTCCACTTCGATTGGTGCTCCGATGATCGCCGAAGACTTGTCTGCAGGCGCCCCAGACAGCGTTGGGATGTGTATTAAGGCGATGTTTTGCGGTCTGATGATGAGCTAGTAGGCGGAAACTGATAGCACTGTAAGGAGATTCATCTGGCAGATGTCGCTTTGTTTTCCAGCATGAAGTCATGAAGTACGTTTGAGCTGTGGATTACCGCTTAGCGAAAGCATTTGAAAGGCGACTGTGTAAGTGGTTTATTACTGTTTGCATCTTCAACACAGGCATTACGCACACCCGTGAAATGAGGTGTCGTTCCCAGCAAACGGCTTATAAAATATGTGGCGTATGCCAACGAGCAGCCTTCAATAGCTTGCCTGAGAAACCAGAAACTGTAACAGAAGCTTTCTCCTCACAACAACAGCAGGCTGTTTTTCGGAACGAAGCATAGCTGGAGACGGCAGTAAAGACAAGACTGCAGAAAAGCGTGAATTTCTTCCTCTATCTGTCAACGACTGTGAAAGAGAATGTTGGCTCATCACCATGCCATGAAGTAAAATGCCAGACATACTTACACTACTTACACTGTACCGGTAGTAAAAACACTTTTAAACGTCTCCGTAATTGCTCTTACACCATTTCTGGATTTGAAAGTATGAAGTCTTCATCTCTCTCTCTCTCTCTCTCTCTCTCTCTCTCTCTCTCTGTGTGTGTGTGTGCATGTGTGTTGGGGGAGGGGAGGGGTTAGGGGTTAATTTAAAACATAAGAGGGTAAATTCGTATGGCACAAATTGACAGAAGAAGTCTCGCTGGATCGTTGCGAGTTTGAAGCAGAATTTGTAATGGCTGCTATGAGTGGTAAGCTGCCCACAACTGAATGATGGGTTCACTCAGTCGCGTGGTCTCTGGGAATACAGTTGTGAGAGCGTCACGGAGCTTGAGGTAGGCTATACAGCACACAGTACACGCAGCCTGCGGGATGTACAAGTACAGCCTGGCTAGTTGCCCGCGTGACGTCACGAAAGCGAGAGTCCTGCGCCGAATCCCGCAGGACTGCTGGTCCTCCTGCACGCTACGCTTGTGGGCATCGTGCTGTCACCGAGCGTCTACCGTTGTGTGAGGACCGCTGGCTGCGTTCGACCTTCTTTACAGTTGGATTAGCTTAAAGAGCTGTAGCTTCACACCATAAAACTGAACACAAACTGGCATAAATCCTTTATTGCTCCGGAATAAGTAGTTATTTAATCAGGCAATTTCTGTTGTACCGATTTCTTTGGGAGTCAGCACCATCACAGACAAGGAAGGAGAGAAGTTACGATGGACGGTGGCAGGGATCCGAAATGATCTGTACGTAACACTTTTAAACTATAACGACACTTCTCGTTAAGAGGTGGCTTGGTGTGCTTCCTGTGCCTCCTGCATGCAATTACTTTACACATTATTATTACTCACTGAGCGCAGGCTAAGTATTGTCTTCGTATTACTCAGTACTGACGCTCTAAAACGTGTGCGACCGAACTGGGCGCTGACCAGCAGTGGGCGGCTGCTGAAGTCAGCATCGGCAGGGCCGCTGAACTCTGTCTTCCTGGATTGTGGCGCCGCCCGCTCTTTCTAATGGCGCGCGGGTCAGCGCCTTCTAGATGCCGTTTCGTGGAGCTGCCCTGGTTTGTGTGCTGTTGGCTTTAGGACTGTACAGTTTCTTACTTTCGAAACGGATATGTTGCTCTCCTACTTTTTCTGGGTATTTGAAGCTGAACTTACATGTCTTGTATAGCTTTTCATGTATATTACAGGATGAACAGCCCGCCTTGTTTGGGAACTTCTGTGTAAATGACCCGACACTGTGTTCTGTAGAAACGTCTGATACGCAGTTGCATATTAGGGATTTAGAACTTCCTCAGGAAGATACAAATAAAATAGAAACATCTCAGAATGACTCAGATGTACTATTATACAAAAATTTTATTAATTCATGAATTTAATTAAAATTCGTAAATAAATATGACAAATGTGAAGCAAAGGTTGCCACTGGTGATGAGTTGACAACAGGGGGGATAAACAGTGAAAGTAATTTATGATTCCTCAATTTGTGCACCTTGAAGCATCCGCGCGATTTGGTGCTCCAAACTGTAGCTGAAAAATATCAGTTGTTTCAAACATGTATTTCTGACGATTTTGACAGATACTTCCTAACCTGATCAATTCGTGAAGAAATGTTTGAACAGGATCAGAAAATGACAGTTTGTAAATAGACTGTTTAGCTTTTTATGTTGGTAATACCACGTATTGTGCAGTCTGTGGCTCGTTTTCATTCTTGGAATATTTGCTATTGTAGTGTTGGGCAGTTGGAAGTGAACAGCGTGCAGCGTTGCGCAGTTGGAGGTGAGCCGCCAGCAGTGGTGGATGTGGGGAGAGAGATGGCGGAGTTTTGAGAGCGGACGACCTGCACGTGTGTCCAAAAGTCATCGTATATACACTCCTGGAAATGGACAAAAGAACACATTGACACCGGTGTGTCAGACCCAACATACTTGCTCCGGACACTGCGAGAGGGCTGTACAAGCAATGATCACACGCACGGCACAGCGGACACACCAGGAACCGCGGTGTTGGCCGTCGAATGGCCCTAGCTGCGCAGCATTTGTGCACCGCCACCGTCAGTGTCAGCCAGTTTGCCGTGGCATACGGAGCTCCATCGTAGTCTTTAACACTGGTAGCATGCCGCGGCAGCGTGGACGTGAACCGTATGTGCAGTTGACGGACTTTGAGCGAGGGCGTATAGTGGGCATGCGGGAGGCCGGGTGGACGTACCGCCGAATTGCTCAACACGTGGGGCGTGAGGTCTCCACAGTACATCGATGTTGTCGCCAGTGGTCGGCGGAAGGTGCACGTGCCCGTCGACCTGGGACCGGACCGCAGCGACGCACGGATGCACGCCAAGACCGTAGGATCCTACGCAGTGCCGTAGGGGACGGCACGGCCACTTCCCAGCAAATTAGGGACACTGTTGCTCCTGGGGTATCGGCGAGGACCATTCGCAACCGTCTCCATGAAGCTGGGCTACGGTCCCGCACACAGTTAGGCCGTCTTCCGCTCACGCCCCAACATCATGCAGCCCGCCTCCAGTGGTGTCGCGACAGGCGTGAATGGAGGTACGAATGGAGACGTGTCGTCTTCAGCGATGAGAGTCGCTTCTGCCTTGGTGCCAATGATGGTCGTATGCGTGTTTGGCGCCGTGCAGGTGAGCGCCACAATCAGGACTGCATACGACCGAGGCACACAGGGCCAACGCCCTGCATCATGGTGTGGGGAGCGATCTCCTACACTGGCCGTACACCTCTGGTGATCGTCGAGGGGACACTGAATAGTGCACGGTACATCCAAACCGTCATCGAACCCATCGTTCTACCATTCCTAGACCGGCAAGGGAACTTGCTGTTCCAACAGGACAATGCACGTCCGCATGTATTCCGTGCCACCCAACGTGCTCTAGAAGGTGTAAGTCAACTACCCTGGCCAGCAATATCTCCGGATCTGTCCCCCATTGAGCATGTTTGGGACTGGATGAAGCGTCGTCTCACGCGGTCTGCACGTCCAGCACGAACGCTGGTCCAACTGAGGCGCCAGGTGGAAATGGCATGGCAAGCCGTTCCACAGGACTACATCCAGAATCTCTACGATCGTCTCCATGGGAGAATAGCAGCCTGCATTGCTGCGAAAGGTGGATATACACTGTACTAGTGCCGACATTGTGCATGCTCTGTTGCCTGTGTCTATGTGCCTGTGGTTCTGTCAGTGTGATCATGTGATGTATCTGACCCCAGGAATGTGTCAATAAAGTTTTCCCTTTCTGGGACAATGAATTCACGGTGTTCTTATTTCAATTTCCAGGAGTGTATATATCAGTTCATGACATCCAGTCTTACAAGTTCTTTTTTCTAATGGACAGTATTAAGGTAAATACATTGTTTGTTCTCCATCAAAATCTTCATTTGCTAACAATGCCTATCAGTTGTTAGTGTCTTCAGTAGTTACAATCTTTTATTTAGCTGGCAGTATTGGCGCTCGCTGTATTGCAGTAGTTTGAGTAACGAAGATTTTTGTGAGGTAAGTGATTCATTAAAGGTATAGGTTATTGTTAGTCAGGGCCATTCTTTCATGGAGATTATTGGAAGTCAGATTGAACGTATTCAGACATTTCTCTGACACAATATTTTTAGCGGAACGCAGTTCTGCTCAGCTGTTAGAAAAATTAAGAATGACAGTGCTGGCAAACCTCTACGTTATTTGATTTTCAAAAGGGATGTTTCAAGTTGACTACGCTCGCTCGTCTGAGCAATCTACTTTTGGTGAAGATGTGACATCTTAACTTAAAAAGAGTGCCACATTTTTCAAAATAAATGCAGATTTCTGTATATTGGTGTTCCTTTTCTTTCACACCAAATACGAGCACGGCTGCACAGTTCAGAAAAGCTCGGAAATGAAGCGAGTAATCGTCTTGAAGCTGACTTGTGCTTAAAGCCACATTGCTGCAGAGTGTGTTCAGCTTTCATTCGCCACGTCGGTTTCTCCACACTGCGTCCGTGTCTGTGCAGCCTGTGACGTCACTATGGACAGGCAGCCGGTGGCGGTGGCGGTGGCAGTGGCCAAGACGATTGTGGCGATGGCCTCAGGCAGTCGCGGAGTAAGCGCTGTCGCATCTTCTTCAGTACCCTGTAGCACTATTTCCATTGGCGACTTGCTTGCCTCTGTCGACGATAGCTCACGTCATTTTCCTTTCTCCTAATCCAGCTGACTGTGGACTGCGTAAAGTGTTCCCCCTGTTGGTATTCCTCTTCCTTTCTTCACATCTTTCCCCACTTTTCCTTTCTGTTCTCTTACTTTGCTTACAAGGCTTCAACCTGTCTTCTTTTTTTTTCAGTACTCTTCTTTTTTTCAGTATTACTGTCTCTTGAATACCTTCTTCCGATATACGACCTTGCATATTCACAGCCTTCTTTTATCATCAAACAGCTTTACACCAGTTTAATATCTAGCACAGAATGTCAATTTTTATTTGTCATCCACAAATATTTATTTTTATACAGGTATATATATGCGTTTCGTTGTTTGTCATTTGAATTAATTTTACGCAGCTCTACCGAAGATTCTTTTGTCGACAGTCTGTTTCGTTTCTGTAAACAACTCGAGACGAAGGGGACCCTGAAACCGAAATATCTTGAAAAATCTCTCAATCCAGTAAAAAGTTACTTTGTGAAGAATGGTACAAGTTATCGGCACGTATGCCCTCTCCCCCCCCCCCCCCCCCCCCCACACACACACACACTGATACCTTCTGAGCGCTAATTACTGACTTGTGAGTGAAGTTAACGTGTATAGTAGTTAGATACATATCAATGGACGAAATGTTTACAGAACTGTCAGTACTACATTTCTTACACACTTTAAGATCACATTGACGTAGGTGTATAAAATCCTGGTCACAACAACTCAGGGTTTGTATAAATGAATTCGCAGCATTCCGCAGTAGTAGTTTAATTGTAATTCATCTAGCCTCAGTTTGAAAACAGTTCTTGTTCAGTTATTTTTAATGATTCAGTGTTTGCTCTGACACCCTGCCTTAACAAATCTCTGCGACGGCCTGTGGCCTGTGACGAAATGAAGAAATTGTACATGATGCAAAATACTCTTATACTTTGTGTTTGTGATTCTACCCTTGTCTTTGCATTCGTTTCCTTGTCTCTTTTCTGTGTGCTTCATTCCTTCATAGAAACTTCTTCTTAGAAACCTAATTTCTGCTGTCTACAGTGTTTGTTGTACTGCATTCATGAGAAACCACACGTCACCACCATGAAGAAGCGACAATCGCCGTCGTTTTCTAATCTAATCTCACGGTTTCTCTTCTTATTTTATTTCTCAAATGTCAATAAAAAGAGCCGTGTGTAATAGAAGATATAATAGAATCGTCCTATTGTTAATGTATATTTTAATACCGTACCAAATTACAGCAAAATAAGTGCGCCTACCGGCGAGGGGTGACCATATCGAAACGACCCGTGAAGTTTGCCCAGGGCGCATGCACTCTGTACACTCCCCAAGTCACGTGAAACGTTGTACTCGCTCTAGTTGTATTCATTTCCTCTTCGATCATAAAACAAAATGGTTTTAATCATCGTGTCCCGACACCAATAAATTTGCTGTTGTGCAGTGGCGGTTAGCAACATTCACCTTTTCGGTAAGTGTAAAAGCAATACAGCAATGTAATGTAATTGTTGCTCGCTACTATCCAGGCCATACTGACGGCGGCAGACTCATCCTGTTAACACCGCTATTGTTGATAACAAAGTGAGCTATAGCTGCCACAAAACATGTTTGTGTCGTAGTTATCGCTACTGTAGCCCTACACATAGTCTGTTATAGAAGTGTATGAAATGCAATAAAACTAAAAACTACGACGTGAATAACTACACAGGGCTTATATGGCGTAGAGCTTATGACAGTAATAAAAGGTAGTATATTAAAACCCCGAACAAAGTTAAATTATAAAATTATTGAGAAGACAATTGGTAAGTGCCAATATGCGATTCTGATGCTCTCCTATGGTGATCTTAGGTAAAAATTATTGGATTTTCAGGAACAGTCTGAAAAGCTTTTAATGGTGTGGTTGGATAGACTGCACTGAGAAGCAAAGTTAAGAAAAAAATTATATACGTTGCGCCGTTTCCGAGTTACAAGGGGCGATAAGTATGTAATGGAACACATTTGTTTTTCTGCCAATTTCGGTTGAAAAAAGAGGAATTTGTTGTTGAATGCCGTGGAATATTCTCGGTTCAGCCCGTATAGTATCATGAAGATCCGGTAGGTGGCAGTCCAATGCGTGCCCCTCAAAAAAGCCTGTGTAACGAAGGCAGAGACCTTTCGTTGAATTTCTTTTCGCGAAAAATCAGATCATCGTAGATGTTTATAGACGCTTGCAGATTGTGTAAGGAGACGTAGCACGGAACAAAAGCGCGGCGACTCGTTGGGAGAAGCGTCTGTCATTATCGCAACGTGTCCCACCTCCCGCGTGCCGGCCGGCGGTAGACCGCTCTAACCTCCTGCACTGCTGGAACGTACGGACACTTCCGTCCGAGGTGATCGACGGACCACACCCAGACATCTGGCTGCTCAGTTGGACGCCCCTGTCGGTAATGCTGACGCCACTCAAAGGTGGCTGCCCGCTGGCTTCTCGCAGCCCGACACGAGACCATGAAGAGCGACGAAGGGCGGTCTGTGCGGAACTGCTTACTCGTTACGAGGCTGATCGTGACAAATTTTTGTAGAACGTCGTCACAGCCGGTGAAACATGGGTTCGTCATTTCGATCTGGAAACGGCAGTCCACCGAGTGACGCCAGCTGGTAAGCCGTGGCGACGGCCTTCTGGGGCTCTGAAGGGGGTTATTCTGTTTGGTGTCCTCCCTCACGGTGCGACGATTAACTGTGAAGTATATTGTGCTGCCCTCACGAAATTGGAGAAAGGACTTCAGCATATTCGCCCCCACAAAACGCAAGCGAACTTCTTCTGCACGACAACGCAAGGCATCGCACAAGTGGGCGCACCCGAGAGCAGCTCACAGAACTCCACTGGACTGTTCCTCCAGACTCGTCATCCAGCTCGGATGTCGCACTGTGCGACTTTTGACTCAGTGAAGGATGACCTCCGCGGGAAGTAGTACGTGGATGGTGGGGAGGTTACTGACATGGCAGGAGTTTGGCTCAGTCGTCGACCGGTGGTGGGCGTGCGGGCCATCCCAGTAAGGCGGCGTGAGTCCGTCCCATTGAATGGGGATTACGTTCAGCAATAGCCCAAGAAGTGGGGAATAATATGGTGTATTACTAACTGAAAACTCCTCGTAATTGTCACTGCATTCAGCCAATCGGGCCGCTGCGCGCGCAAAAATCAAAACTAATTTTACTGTTCAAATGGCTCTGAGCACTATGGAACTTAATTTCTGAGGTCATCCGTCCCCTAGAACTTAGAACTACTTAAACCTAACTAACCTAAGGACATCACACACATCCATGTCCGATGCAAGATTCGTAGCGGTCGCACGGTTTCAGACTGTAGCGCCTAGAACCGCTCGGCAACACCGCCAGCAATTTAACTGTTAGACTTTATTGTAGTTTCCATTTATTTTACCTTCAGTGACAAAACATGTTATCTAAAAGGTGGTCTTGGGATGTGTATGAGTCTCACTGATAGTTTGGCAGTTATTCATGTGAACGATTATGTTTCCTTAGATAAAAGGAAAAAAAAACTATTAATTATGAACATGATGTTTACGATATGTTGTTACTGATAGAGGGTGACACCAGTGAGGTTAATACAATTGCCAAGCTATAGGCAGCATGCACAGTAAAGTAACCACTGTTATGGAAGTACAAGAAGGGAACTCCCTTAAATACCTAGATCTTAGAATTAAAGAAACTTCGCAATAAACGTAAATTTTTATTTCGGAAAAACCTACAGACATTATCATTAACACCAGTTCTTGCCACACACTACGATATAAAAAAGCCTATTCAGATCAGTGTTTCACCAGTGACAGTTAAATGCATAAGGAATTGTCGTTTTGTACACCAAATTGCGATAGGCAATGTGTTTTTGTTTACAAATGATGTTTTGTACCGATACAATTGTGTAATGAAACAAAAAATAAGTAGTAGGCAAATGCTCACTTACCCAGAAAACAGAATTAATTACGGAAGAATGAAAACCATTGCGGTAGATCTTCACAGCAGTATGTCCCTGTGAATAGAGAAAAGTTTTAAAAATTCTAACATTATATGGGGCAGTCAAATGAAAATCCAACACTCGGCACAACGGAACCATGGTGTGGTTCCATTCGGAACTAATTACAACACATTTATCTCACTGGCACATGAGACGACCAATTCCCATTCCCTTGAACGCAGTCGGTGGCGTCCACGCATGTCTTTCTTCAGGTCACCAGGCTACGAAGCACTGTTTGCCAACCGAATGACAGGGACGCAGCGTCCGTCCAGTGGGCAGTGTGGGGGCGGGCGTGGTCGTGCAATACGAGAACACGATGCTCCCCTCTGTTCGTCGAGTTCCTCGAGCATGGAGCACAATCAATGAGCGAGCAGTGCTGTGAAAACACTTTCCAGGAACTGCGACATGGCATCAAGCCAAAACGGTCAGGAATGTAGTCGAACAGAATGATACTGTTGCACGCACGATGACACCGCCGCAGCACAGCCAATCGGACAAAGGCTACGCTTCAGCGATTTGGTTGGGAAACGCTGCACCATCATCGTCTGTACAGCTCGGATCTGTCACTGTGTCACTTACACGTCTTTGGCGACCCGAAGAAAGAAAAGCGTGCTCGTCGACCGACGAACTGCAACAGTGGGTGCGGCTGTGGATTCGTCAGCGGCCGACCGCGTTCTATGGAACAGCAACCGACCGTCTAGTCTCCCAGTCAGATAACTCTCTTAACGTGCGTGGTGTTTACTTTTGAACGGAAGTATTACATGGCGCCGTTGTGGCGAGTGTTCGGTTTTTATTTGACTGCCCCTCACAGACGTGGCTTTCAAGTTAGCAGCACTCTAAATCTTCGTGGAAAACGTAACTCGAGAGGCCCATACGATAAATTTGATGGCTCTGTGGTACACAGGATTGTCTGTAATAACTGTGATAAGTATTATATCGGCCAAATCGACTGCTCTGTTAATGTGAGATTTACGGATCATTTACGTAACGGAACTGCCCTGGTGTTGCATTTAGGAGAAACTGGCCATAGCGAGCACTCATAATACTATGCATACTCTCCACAGGGCGCAAAAAGTTGTCTCCTCGATTTGCTGGAAGAGCCTTCCATTTATAAACACAAAAGACAGGAGCCAACAAGAGCGCTGTATGGCCAGAGCCATTTTGTGTCTAGGGCCTACTTTGCTTCGTTCGCACATGTTTTCATTTGATTACTGAATAGTTCTCTCACGTATACCTTGTCGTATTGTTATCTAGCGTAGTGTGCTTTACGCTCATCGTATTGCCCCAGTATTTGATTATTTATTCTTTGTTTATATAATGCATTACATTCACTACATGATATTATTAACTGATAGTACAATGTTTTGTGTTCCTGATCTTTGAGTGTCTCGAGGTCCGAGAGACTCTCCGGCGGTTAAGTGCATCTGAGCACTTCTCGCTTGTGGTGCGTTCCGGTGGCTACGCCAATAGAAATTGCTGGTTACTTGCTTCAGCCTTTTCTTTCATCCACTCGGACACTTTCCCTAGTCATTTTATCGTTGTTATATTATTGTGTTTCCTCCTTAAGCTCGTTCTTGTGTACGTTACTATAGAGGGCGGTCAGAAATAGTCTGAAAAGCTTGTGAGACTGTTGCGAGGTAGGTTGCGCTGAGAAATGATTGTTAAGCAAAAAATTCGATCGTTGCGTCGATCCGGGTTATTTAGCTTTGGATCAGCTGGTCAGGCCGTTGCGTGCGCAAATTCAAAAAGGTCTACGGACACAATTAGTGTCAGCTGTTCTCATAGCGTAGGTGACAGCGCACGGGACTACACACCCTTTGGCTCGGCTTCGATTCGTACTACCGTCTCGTGTGCAACTTTTGTACCACTCCTGTTGTGTCGTGCGTTCACACAGCGCGGTCGCCGGCCACCGCCTTCTCGAGCACTGCGTGCCGACCAACACCGACTGAAAGGAAGGCGTCGGCGCTTGTTGGTGACGTCACGTCAGCTAGGCACGCCGAACGCCGGCTCTGTTGCAGGCAGAAACGCCTAGGCGCGCTTATCACTATAAATCTCGTATTTTTGGACAAACTGTTTCGTATTGTTTTCGATTCTGAAGTTTTATTTAGATGAAAGTTTTTCTTACTACTTAAAGCTACAAATGATGATCATAGTTCTGTATTATTGAATCCTGTCGAAACAAACGTAGATCAAATGAGAAGTTGCTTTGCCCCATTGCAAGCTTCGGAAATTTTACATTCAAGAAACTATATTTATTTGATCCATTTTGTTATCGAAACTTACCCCGACCCCCTTACAATGAACTCGTTTCTTTTATTTATTTATTTATTTTCGTTTGACATCGTCACTGGAAATGTGAACTAATTTACATGTGTAATGTCCAACTGTTGCCAGCCATTAGATTACAGTCGTTTTCAACGAAACGAATTCTAAACAGGAAACAAAATAGCTTCATACATCGAAAATACTGCTGAGCTTAAACTTTTTTAAACTTGCACATTAGAAAAGATAAATATTCCCCTCTTTCAACTGAAAGCACAAACTTTATAAGATAAAAAAAAATTTATTTGATAGAATCAATATCTCTCTTCTGTCCCCCCCCCCCCTCCCCCAACGTGTACAATCGCAAGATATTTCATTAACTTTCAGTGCTCCTCACCCCATAGTCGACCAAGGTACCTAAAGAAGAGCACCAATATGTTCACAGTTTCTTGTAAAAGCAACCCAGTTCAAACGTAACTTCCTCAGATTTACAAATAAGGTAAAGAAGCGCGAATTCTGTTGCTGCTGGACCATGCACTTGTTTTTGTATGTCGATCCTTAAAACAGGTGGAAATTTAAGTTCAGGAGTACACCAATTGTTAAGAAGTATAATGAATTGCACAATTAATTGATTGCAGAAATCTCCCAGAACAATGTGTGTTGGTCAATTACCGCCAGTGGTTTCACATTTTCTTGTGTCAGAGAGGGAGACACCACCACTGTGAGTATGCCTGTAACAGACCTGGCGTTCGCCGCGCCTACCTGACGTGACGTCACCAACAAGGGCCGAGGCCTTCCTCTGAGCCGGTGTTGGTGCCGACGCTCCAGTGGCAGCAGGGCGGCTCGCCTCTCAGTGCTGACAGCGGGGGCGCCGCAAGAGACGCAGCCAGTCAGGACGCCGCCCCACGTGGTTGAGTCGCGTCCTCGCGGCCCGATGGCCAGTCGTCTGGAGGGCCCCCAGGAGTACGGAACAGGACTCATCTCAGTCGCGACGCTGCCTTCATAGTGTTTACGGGAGACGAACTTTGACTCATATTTCACCTTGTTTTCAGAGTAACTATTCCAAGTTGTAATTAATTCGGACTTCCCCTTTGGCAGTTTGTATCTGAGGCACAACAAATCCCATGTTCGGATTTAAGAAGCCAAACGAAGAACACGTTTCGCCTCAACGTCTCTGGCGGGCCGCTTGAATTTGAGCACGCAACGGCCCGATTGGCTAAATTTAGTGACAATTACGAGGAGTTTTGAGTAAGTAATAAAACCCCTTTCTTCTGAAACTATGTCGCTTTTATTCAGGATTGCAATATACCATATGATTCCCCACTCCTTTGGCTATTTTTGAACGTAATATCCATTCAATGCGCCGACCTTACGCCGCCTTCCTGGGAGGGAGAACCGATAGAGGTACTGAAGGTACCCTCCGCCACACACTATATGGTGGCTTACGGAGTATACATGTAGATGTAGATTGTAGATGTAGGGCGCGCACTGGTCGACGTCTGAGCCAAAGTCTTGCCACGTCAGTAACCTCTCCACCATCCACGTACTACTTCCCGCGGAGGTCATCCTTCATTGAGTCAAAAGTCGGACACTGCGAGATCCGAGCTGCAAGACGAGTCTGGAGGAACAGTCCAGTGGAGTTCTGTGAGCTGCTCTCCGGTGCGCCGACCTGTGTGAGGTCTTGCGTTGTCGTGCAGAAGTTCGCTTGCGTTTTGTGGGGACAAATATGCTGAAGTCGTTTGCCCAATTTCGTGAGGGTACCACAACATACTTCACAGTTAATCGTTGCACCGTGAGAGAGGACACCAAACAGAATAACCCAGAAGGCCGTCGCCATGACTTACCAGCTGTGGGTGCGGCTCAGAACATTTTCTTCGGAGGAGAGATGGTGTGGCGTCACTTGGCGGATTGCCGTTTCCGGATCGAAATGACGAACCTATGTTTCATAGGCTGTGGCGACGTTCAACAAAAATTTGTCACGATCAGCCTCGTAACGAGTAAGCCATTGCACACAGATCGTCCTCCGTCGCTCTTTATGGTCTTGTGTTAAGCCGTCGGCACACGTACCGTGCATCCGAACGTTGAGCGTTGAGCGCGCCGAGTTTCTGACGTCATAGCGTGGAATAGCAAGTTCGGGAGTCTTTTCGTACGTGCAGAGGAATATCTGGCATGTCAGATATTCTGAGCGTGCGCCTGAACGTTGACCAATGAGATGGCACAACGCCACCTACGTCACACACATGCCGTCTCCCTTCAGTAGAGAGTTGTGAGGCACCATATTGGCAATCATTTCAAGCCTATATCTATACATGCCTTTTCTGAGCACCAGAAAACTGAGAATCACTGGAAAACCCGTTGTTAACTGTGTGATTCGTTCCAATAAAATAATGAGAAACATCATATTCGTGGCAAAAGAATTATTGTAACTTGCATATAATGAGAGTAGGGTATTTGAAGGCAGCCACACACTGTAGATCCACCCAAAACGCATTGTTCTTGGTTCAATTTTTTTAATTAAATTTCAATTAGTAACATATCTATCGATTAAGGTTTCCGGCAAGGGTAACATAATGAGACACAAGGTTCGTTATGTGTTGTTGGTTTACGTAATGAGTAGCGTCACTGCCCAGTATTGGAATGTATGTAAGGGCGGAGGTTCGCAACTTGGCACAGCCAAGTTTTTTTTTTTTTTCACTAAAGTTCGTGTTTCCATTAGTTTCTGATGCTTTGTTATTAGTTTGATATAATATGTGACGTAATGTAAATATAAGTTCACCTTTTTTTTTTTTTTTTTTTTTTTTTTTTTTTTTTTTTTTTTTTTTTTTTTTTTAGGGATGACTGTTCGACTGGCTTAATCTACAGGACAGCTTGCGCTGTTTGTATAAAGATATTTTGCTCCTTTCTCTTTTATGCTTCGTAATTCATATGTTGCAAAGATTCTGCTACTGGGTAGGAACAGCGATCAAGTGAGATTGACCTTGGGGCTTTACTAAAATGTGGGAATGATGAAATACTGTTTTTCTTATGCGGAGAAGTATTCCAACTTTGTACCGCATTGTTTGTAATGGAACTTTTATAAGCCTGTGTCCTTATTGATTGGACATGGTACTTTCCTTTTAGTGGACGATGGAGGAAATGTGCGTTTTAAGAGAGCTGACGTGGGAATTTTACGCGCGCCCGTTGAGTAAACAGTGTGATTTACGAACTAGAAACATACCTCGACTGCCGCTGGAGTGCGTTGCGATCGAGTATACCACGTTGGGGCCCACGTACCGTGTGCAGGAGTCGCATCGTTCCCGAGCGTTCAGCAGCACGTTGAACTTGGCACCTCAACGTTAACGTTCGACAGCACGGTCCGTGTGCCGACGGCTTTAGGCTGCGAGGAACCCAGCGGACACCCACTCCAACTGAGCAGCCAGATGTTTGGGTGTGGTCCGTGGACCACCTCGGACGGAAGTGTCCGCACGTTACAGCAGTGCATGGGGTCAGAGCGGTCTACCGCCGGCCGGCACGTGGGAGGTGGGACACGTTTGCGCGACCCTGTTGCGATAATGACAGACGCCTCTCCCAACGAGTCACCGCGCCTTTGTTCACTGCTACTTCTCCTTACACAATCTGCAAACGTCTATGGACATCTACGATGCTCTGATTTTTCGCGAAAACAAATTGAACGAAAGCTCTCTGCTTGGGACGGACCTCCATCACAGAGGCCTTTTTGAAGGCGTTGGACCGCCATCTACCAGATCTTCATGGTACTATAGGGGCTGAATCTGGAGTGTTCCACGACGATAAAGAACAAATTCCGCATATTTTTCAACTGGAACTGGCTGATAAACAAATGCGTTCCATTACTTATTTACAGCCCCTTGTAACTAGGAAACGGCTCAACGTATAGAACTTTTTTCTTAACACTTGTTTCTCAGAGCAGTATATCCAGCCACACCATTAAAAGCTTTACAGACTCTTCCTGAAAATCCCATATTTTTTACCTAGGATCATCGCAGGAGAGCATCAGAATCGCATACTGCCACTTAGCAATTGTCTTTTCAATAATTTTATAATGTAACTTTATTCGGGGTTTTAATATATTACCTATTATTACTGTAATAAGCTGTACACCATATAAGCCCTGTGTACTTATTCACATCATAGTTTTTCGTTTTACTGCATTTTGCACACTTCTATAACTCACGAATATGTGAGGGCTACAGTAGCGATAAGGCCGCGGTGGTCTCGCGGTTCTAGGCGCGCAGTCCGGAACCGTGCGACTGCTACGGTCGCAGGTTCGAATCCTGCCTCGGGCATGGATGTGTGTGATGTCCTTAGGTTAGTTAGGTTTAAGTAGTTCTACGTTCTAGGGGACTAATGACCACAGCAGTTGAGTCCCATAGTGCTCAGAGCCAGTAGCGATAACTACCACACAAACATGTTTGGTGGTTGCTGTAGCTTAGTTTGTGTTATCAACAGGAGCGCTCCTTACAGGATCAGTCCCCCACCGTCAGTGTGACCTCGTTTACACCATATTTCAAATATGTGCCAACGGTGCTAAGCTCATTTTGTGTGGCACCGTCGCTTTACTCTATTAGAGCTTGTGTTATGACCAGGCGTACCGGTTTTATTTTAGATGCATCAACGTAATGTATGAAGGTAATACTTTTTGCCGTGACATATTTTATTCTGACGGCCACTGTGGCCGAGCGGTTCTAGGCACGACGGCTACTGTCGCACGTTCGAATACTGCCTCGGGCATGGATGTGTGTGATGTCCTTAGGTTAGTTAGGTTTAAGTAGTTCTAAGTTCTAGGAGTCTGATGACCACAGCAGTTGAGTCCCATAGTGCTCAGAGCCACTTTCATGGGACGCAGAGGCATTGTTGTACGCAAAGGCATTGTTGTATTTATTAAGCCTCACAATCACCTTGGAAGTTATTGGAAATTAAGACACTTACATGAATAGAAATACAACATTAAAAAACCTATGTTCCGTTTTCATTCCTCTAAACCGGATTTATGGAAAGAATGTGAAATTTTCAACAGTAGGAGACTAGTTTCTTTGATTATAATGCAGACGGATTTAAAGATACAACCGTCGAAAGTAAGGAACAATCAAAGTAACGAAAATGTACATAAAAATGAACATGTTCAAGACGGTTCGTATTCTGTATTCGGATTTTGCTGTCTTGCCGAGGCAGTTTCCCAGGTTCACTTACAAAATAATTAGCCACTGTATTTCTGTTTCTTATTGTTGAGACATTTCTTCTTTTGTCATCAAAGTTTGTAGCAGATTCAGATCTATGACGGTAAATGTGTCTTCAGGTTGGCGAGCATTTCTCTCATGTACAAAATTACGCAATATATGTGTACATGTGTTTTAAATATACAATGTGCTTACGTGATAAATGGAAGTTTCGTTATGTTTCCTTTGTAATTATTACCTAATAATTGTACTGCGTCAGACCTAATTCAATTTCTCAAGCAGAAGTGGATGAGCAAAACATCTGAATTGGAACCGTCGCAGAAAGTTTCCGGACATTGGTTCCCGTCCAAAATATTGTGTACTCACTCCCATCTACAAGTCCTACACGTTTATAACGGGAATTTACGAACACCCTGTGTACAGATCGCCGTAGTATCGCTTACACAAGGTATAAAAGAGCAGTGCATGAAAAGGTTACCGCTAGATGCACTGAACTTTCCGTTTCGGAAATAGTTAGAAAATTCAATATTCCGCTATCCGTAGTGTGAAGAGTGTACCGAGAATACTGACTTTCAGACATTACCTCTCACCACAGACAACGCAGTGGCCGACTGCCGTAACGCCCGAGAGCAGCGGCATTTGCGTGGAGTTGTCAGTGCTGACAGACAATCAACACTGCGTGAAATAAGCACAGAAGTCAATGTGAGACGTACGACGAACACATCTGTTAGAACTGTTCGTAGAAGCCGGCCGAAGTGGCCGTTCGGTTCTAGGCGCTACAATCTGGAGCCGAAAGACCGCTACGGTCACAGGTTCGAATCCTCCCTCGGGCATGGATGTGTGTGATATCCTTAGGGTCTTTTTTTTTTTTGGTCATCAGTCTACTGACTGGTTTGATGCGGCCCGCCACGAATTCCCTTCCTGTACTAACCTCTTCATCTCAGAGTGGCACTTGCAACCTACGTCCTCAATTATTTGCTTGACGTATTCCAATCTCTGTCTTCATCTGCAGTTTTTGCCCTCTACAGCTCCCTCTAGTACCATGGAAGTCATTCCCTCATGTCTTAGCAGATGTTCTATCATCCTGTCCCTTCTCCTTATCAGTGTTTTCCACATATTCCTTTCCTCTCCGATTCTGCGTAGAACCTCCTCATTCCTTACATTATCAGTCCACCTAATTTTCAACATTCGTCTATAGCAGCACATCTCAAAAGCTTCGATTCTCTTTTGTTCCGGTTTTCCCACAGTCCATGTTTCACTACCATACAATGCTGTACTCCAGACGTACATCCTCAGAAATTTCTTCCTCAAATTAAGGCCGGTATTTGATATTAGTAGACTTCTCTTGGCCAGAAATGCCTTTTTTGCCGTAGCGAGTCTGCTTTTGATGTCTTCCTTGCTCCATCCGTCATTGGTTATTTTACTGCCTAGGTAGCAGAATTCCTTAACTTCATTGACTTCGTGACCACCAATCCTGATGTTAAGTTTCTCGCTGTTCTCATTTCTACTACTTCTCATTACCTTCGTCTTTCTCCGATTTACTCTCAAACCATACTGTGTACTCATTAGACTGCTCATTCCGTTCAGCAGATCATTTAATTCTTCTTCACTTTCACTCAGGACAGCAATGTCATCAGCGAATCGTATCATTGATATCCTTTCACCTTGTATTTTAATTCCACTCCTGAACGTTTCTTTTATTTCCATCATTGCTTCCTCGATGTACAGAGTGAAGAGTAGGGGCGAAAGGCTACAGCCTTGTCTTACTCCCTTCTTAATACGAGCACTTCGTTCTTGATCGTCCACTCTTATTATTCCCTCTTGATTGTTGTACATATAGTATATGACCCGTCTCTCCCTATAGATTACCCCTACTTTTTTCAGAATCTTGAATAGCTTGCACCATTTTATATTGTCGAACGCTTATTCTAGGTCGGCAAATCCTATGAACGAGTCTTGATTTTTCTTTAGCCTTGCTTCCATTATTAGCCGTAACGTCAGAATTGCCTCTCTCGTGCCTTTACTTTTCCTAAAGCCAAACTGATCGTCACCTAGCGCATTCTCAATTTTCTTTTCCATTCTTCTGTATATTATTCTTGTAAGCAGCTTCGATGCATGAGCTGTTAAGCTGGTTGTGCGATAATTCTCGCACTTGTCAGCTCTTGCCGTCTTCGGAAATGTGTGGATGATGCTTTTCCGAAAGTCAGATGGTATGTCGCCAGACTCATATATTCTACACACCAACGTTGCCACTTCCCCTAATGATTTTAGAAATTCTGATGGAGTGTTATCTATCCCTTCTGCCTTATTTGACCGTAAGTCCTCCAAAGCTCTTTTAAATTACGATTCTAATACTGGATCCACTATCTCTTCTAAATCGACTCCTGTTTCTTCTTCTATCACATCAGACAAATCTTCACCCTCATAGAGGCTTTCAATGTATTCTTTCCACCTATCTGCTCTCTCCTCTGCATTTAACAGTTGAATTCCCGTTGCATTGTTAATGTTACCACCGTTGCTTTTAATGTCACCAAAGGTTGTTTTGACTTTCACATATGCTGAATCTGTCCTTCCGAAAATCATATCTTTTTCAATGACTTCACATTTTTCCTCCAGCCATTTCGTCTTAGCTTCCTTGCACTTCCTATTTATTTCATTCCTCAGCGACTTGTATTTCTGTATTCCTGATTTTCCCGGAACATGTTTGTACTTCCTCCTTTCATCAATCAACTGAAGTATTTCTTCTGTTACCCATGGTTTCTTCGCAGCTACCTTGTTTGTACCTATGTTTTCCTTCCCAACTTCTGTGATGGCCCTTTTTAGAGACGTCCATTCCTCTTCAACTGTGTTGCCTACTGCGCTACTCCTTATTGCTGTATCTATAGCGTTAGAGAACTTCAAACGTATATCGTCATTCCTTAGAACTTTCGTATCCCACTTCTTAGCGTATTGATTCTTTCTGACTAACGTCTTGAACTTCAGCCTACTCTTCATCACTGCTGTATTGTGATCTGAGTCTATATCTGCTCCTGGGTACGCCTTACATTCCAGTATCTGATTTCTTAGGTTAGTTAGGTTCCTTAGGTTAGTTACGTATGCAGCGCCTCTCCTGGGTGCGTGGTCATATCGGTTGGGAAACAGATGACTGGAAAACCGTCACCTGGCCACACGAATTCTGATTTCAGTTGGTAAGAGCAGGTGGCCGGGTTCGAAAGTGGCGCAGACCCCTCGAAGCCATGGACCCAAGTTGTCAAAAAGCATTGTGCAAGCTCCGGAGTCATGTGGGCTGTTTTCACGTGGAATGGACTGGATCCTCTATTCTAACCGAATAAATTAACCAGAAATGGTTATGTTCGGCTGCTTGGAGACCGTTTTTGCAGCTAGTCACGGATTTCATGTTCCCAGACAACGACGAAATTTCGATAGGTGGCAATGCACCATGTTGCTGGGAATGGTTTGGCCCCCAGATCTCCCGACGTGAATTCCATGCATCATTTATGGGGTGTACTCGAGAGGTCAGTTCGTGCACAAAATTCTGCATGGGCAATATTTCGCAATTATGGACGGCTGAGGAGAGACAATAAAAAAAAAGGTTCAAATGGCTCTGAGCACTATGGGACTTAGCATCTGTGGTCATCAGTCCCCTAGAACTTAAAACTACTTAAACCTAACTAACCTAAGGACATCACACCCATCCATGCCCGAGGCAGGATTCGAACCCGCGACCATAGCGGTCGCGCAGGGTCCAGACTGTAGAGCCTCGTCCACACCGGCCCGCGCGAAGAGACAACGTGGCAAAGTGTTCCTGCAGGGCACTACTGATGACTTGCTGAGCCCGTGCCATGTCGAGTCCCTGCACTGCTGTGCACACAAGGAGGTCAGACACGATCTTAGGAGGTGTCCCGAGACTGTCGTTACCACAGTCTATATCACCAGTTTAGTGGAGACTGGAAATCTGTATGGCTCTCCTTCAAGGGTTAAAAACGCTACATTTTGTGTACAGCAATGTATAGCCTAAAATGCCCCAAAAGTAAAATAACCAGCGACTTTGTTTTTCACTATAAACGTTTCAAAATACGTGCGAAAACAGTGCACGTTTCTACCGTGAGGCGGCGATAGGTGTAGTCTGTGGCAACCGTGTCACCTACAAAAATTGCAGTACGAGGGTGAGTCAAATTAAAACCTTACATTTTTGTAAAATCTTATTTATTGTGCAGAAGTGGTACAAAGCTATGCACCTTGTAAGCGCTGGAGGACTTCCATTGAGCGTGGGATGTTGTTGTTGCTGTGGTCTTCAGTCTCGAGACTGGTTCGATGCAGCTCTCCATGCTACTCTATCTTGTGCAAGCTTCTTCATCTCCCAGTACCTACTGCAACCTACATTCTTCTGAATCTGCTTAGTGTATTCATCTCTTGGCTTCCCTCTACGATTTTCACACTTCACGCTGCCCTCCAATACTAAATTGGTGATCCCTTGATGCCTCAGAACATGTCCTACCAACCGATCCCTTCTTCTAGTCAAGTTGTGCCAGAAACTTCTCTTCTCCCCAATCCTATTCAATACTTCATCATTAGTTATGTGATCTACCCATTTAATCTTCAGCATTCTTCTGTAGCACCACATTTCGAAAGCTTCTATTCTCTTCTTATCTGAACTGTTTATCGTCCATGTTTCACTTCCATACATGGCTACACTCCATACGAATACTTTCAGAAAAGACTTCCTGACACTTAAATCTATACTCGATGTTAACAAATTTCTCTTCTTCAGAAACGCTTTCCTTGCCATTGCCAGTCTACATTTTATATCCTCTCTACTTCGACCATCATCAGTTATTTTGCTCCCCAAGTAGCAAACCTCATTTACTACTTTAAGTGTCTCATTTCCTAATCTAATTCCCTTAGCATCACCCGACTTAATTCGACTACATTCCATTATCTCGTTTTGCTTTTGTTGATGTTCATCTTACATACTCCTCTCAAGACACTGTACATTCCATTCAACTGCTCTTCCAATTCCCTTGCTGTCTCTGACAGAATTACAATGTCATCGACGAATCTCAAAGTTTTTATTTCTTCTCCATGGATTTTAATACCTACTCCGAATTTTTCTTTCGTTTCCTTTACTGATTGCTCAATATACAGACTGAATAACATCCGAAAGAGGCTGCAACCCTGTCTCACTCCCTTCCCAACCACTGCTTCCCTTTCATGACCCTCGACTCTTATAACTGCCATCTGGTTTCTGTACAAATTGTAAATAGCCTTTCGCTCCCTGTATTTTACCCATGCCACCTTCAGAATTTGAAAGAGAGTATTCCAGTCAACATTGTCAAAAGCTTTCTCTAAGTCTACAAAACGGTTTGCCTTTCCTTAATCTTTCTTCTAAGATAAGTCGTAAGGTCAGTATTGCCTCACGTGTTCCAGTATTTCTACGAAATCCAAACTGGTCTTCCCCAAGGTCGGCTTCTACTAGTTTTTCCATTCGTCTGTAAAGAATTCGTGTTAGTATTTTGCAGCTATGGCTTATTAAACTGATTATTCGGTAATTTTCACATCTGTCAACAGCTGCTTTCTTTGGGATTGGAATTATTATATTCTTCTTGAAGTCTGAGGGTATTTCGCCTCTTTCATACATCTTGCTCAGCAGATGGTAGAGTTTTGTCAGGACTGGCTCTCCCAAGGCCGTCAGTAATTACAATGGGAAGTTGTCTACTCCGGGGGCTTGTTTCGACTCAGGTGTTTCAGTGCTCTGTCAAACTCTTCACGCAGTATCGTATCTCCCATTTCATCTTCATCTACATCCTCTTCCATTTCCATAACATTGTTCTCAACTACATCGCCCTTGTATAGACCCTCTATATACTCCTTCCACCTTTCTGCTTTCCTTTCTTTGCTTAGAACTGGGTTTCCATCTGAGCTCTTGATGTTCATACAAGTGGTTCTCTTGTCTCCAAAGGTCTCTTTAATTTTTCTATAGGCAGTATCTAGTTTACCCCTAGTGGGATAAGCCTCTACATCCTTATATTTGTCCTCTAGCCATGCCTGCTTAGCCATCTTGCACTTCTTGTCGATCTCATTTTTGAGACGTTTGTATTCCTTTTTGCCTGCTTCATTTATTGCATTTTTGTATTTTCTCCTTTCATCAATTAAATTCAATATTTCTTCTGTTACCCAAGAATTTCTACTAGCCCTCGTCTTTTTACCTACTTGATCCTCTGCTGCCCTCACTACTTCATCCCTCAGAGCTACCCATTCATCTTCTACTGTATTTATTTCCCCCATTCCTGACCATTGTTCCCTTATGCTCTCCCTGAAACTCTGTACAACCTCTGGTTCTTTCAGTTTATCCAGGTTACATCTCCTTAAATTCCAACCTTTTTGCAGTTTCTTCAGTTTTAATCTACAGGTCATAACCAATAGATTGTGGCCAGAGTCCACATCTGCCCCTGGAAATGTCTTACAATTTAAAACCTGGTTCCTAAATATATGTCTTACCATTATATAATCTATCTGATACCATTTTTACTATCTCCAGGGTTCTTCCATGTATACTACCTTCTTTCATGATTCTTAAACCAAGTGTTAGCTATGATTAAGTTGTGCTCTGTGCAAAATTCTACCAGGCGGCTTCCTCTTTCATTTCTTAGCCCCAATCCATATCCACCTACTACGTTTCCTTCTCTCCCTTTTCCTACACTCGAATTCCAGTCAACCATGACTATTAAATTTTAATCTCCCTTCACTATCTGAATAATTTCTTTTATTTCATCATACATTTCTTCAATTTCTTCGTCATCTGCAGAGCTAGTAGGCATATAAACTTGTACTACTGTAGTAGGTGTGCGCTTCGTATCTATCTTGGCCACAATAATGCGTTCACTATGGTGTTTGTAGTAGCTTACCCGCATTCCTATTTTCCTATTCATTATTAAACCTACTCCTGCATTACCCCTATTTGATTTTGTGTTTATAACCCTGTAGTCACCTGACCAGAGGTCTCGTTCCTCCTGCCACCGAACTTCACTAATTCCCACTATATCTAACTTTAACCTGTCCATTTCCCTTTTTAAATTTTCTAACCTACCTGCCCGATTAAGAGATCTGACATTCCACGCTCCGATCCGTAGAACGCAGTACCAGCACAGCAAGGCCGTTTTGGTTATTGTTACAAGGCCAGATCAGTCAATCATCCAGACTGTTGCCCTTGCAACTACTGAAAAGGCTGCTGCCCCTCTTCAGAAACCACACGTTTGTCTGGCCTCTCAACAGATACCTCTCCGTTGTGGTTGTACCTACGGTACGGCTATCTGTATCGCTGAGGCACGCAAGCCTCCCCACCAACGGCAATGTCCATGGTTGATTGGGTGGGGGGTGGGGGGTGGGGGTGGGGTGGGGGAAGTGATACAAATTCCTTTAGAAAAAATTCTTTTGGTAGTCAGCACAACCACTCGTGCACCGCATGGCGTACCTCTTCATCAGAACGTCTTTGAGTGGTCCAAACATATGGAAATCACTTGGGGCAAGGTCTGGTGTGTATGGTCGACGGGGAAGACACTCAAAATACGGGTCTGTGATTGTTGCAACTGTTTTATGGGCAGTGTGCGACCTTGCATTGTCACGTTGCAAAAGGACACCTGCTGACAGCAATCCACGTCGCTTTGATTTGATTGCAGGCCGCATATGATTTTTTAGGAGATCTGTGTATGATGCACTGGTGAAAGTGGTCCCTCTAGGCATGTAATGCACCAAAATGACGCCTTTTTAGTCGCAAAAAGGTGTGAGCACCTTCCGTGCCGATGGTTCTGTTCGAAACTTCTTTGGTTTTGGTGATGAGGAATAGCGCCATTCCCTGCTCGCTCTCTTCGTTTCCGGCTCGTGGAAGTGAACCCAGATTTCGTCCCAGTAACGATTCTTGCAAAGAAGCCATCACCTTATCGTTCAAAGCGCTGAGGAAGTTCTTCACAGGTATCAACGAGTCGTTCTCTCAATTCAGGAGTCAGCTGCCGTGGCACCCATCTAGCAGACACTTTGTGAAACTGGTGCACATCATGCACAATGTGGTGTGCTGACCTATGACTAATCTGTAAACATGCTGCTGTGTCATTCAGTGTCACTCGGCGGTTTTCCTTCGCTATGGCTTCAACTGCTGCAATGTTCTGTGGAGTCACAACTCGTTGTGCCTGACCTGGACGAGGAACATCTTCCACTGAAGTCACACCATTTGGGAACTTCCTACTCCATTCGTAGACTTGGTGCTGTGACAAACATGTATCACCGTACTGAACCTTCATGCGTCCATGAATTTCAATACGTTTCACACCTTCGCTACGGAAAAACTGAATAACAGAACGCTGTACT
This sequence comes from Schistocerca gregaria, assembly GCF_023897955.1. NCBI lineage: Eukaryota > Metazoa > Arthropoda > Insecta > Orthoptera > Acrididae > Schistocerca > Schistocerca gregaria. Next base: position 40,262,997 of record NC_064925.1, on the reverse strand, counting down.
TCCCTGGTGCAAGTCGCAAGTGGGGCGGCCATCTTTATACTGATACTGCAACCGTATGTGTACATGTGGACTATACTGCCACTTACATGACATTCTGCAAGCTGTTTGTAGCACGCTTTCCAACTTGCAAGATAACGGCGCGAAATTTCGATTTGTTATTACAGTTTTAAGGTTTTCATTTGACTCAGCCTCGTACTTGTGCTGTGAGTCATCAAGAGAGTTCTGTTGCTTCAGGACGGTTCGGACATCAATAACGGACGATCAGAGGATCCGTATAGTCTCTAGAATGTAGGAAATGAGACACGTGGACGTTGCAGCGGAAGTCGCTGTGAGTCAAAGTGATGTTTCTAGAATATGGGCAGGATCAGTTGAGGATCTTAACAGAAGTGGCCACGGAAGAAAAACAACAGGTGTACGGGACTGGTGTCGGCATATAAAAGCAAACAGACACCCTCAACAGAATGCTACACGTCTGCGGGGGCAATTGAAAAACGCTGCAGGAGTTCCGGTGTCAACACAGACGACGAGGAAAGAACTCTCAGGGACCTTCCTCTGCATCGTGTTGGGAGAGGGGCACGTGTCACATGCACATGAAAGCACAACTTGTGTCACATGAGCACCAAGCCACTCATTGTGTTCTAAGCAGCACTGCGACAGTACACTCTATTCTGATCAGACCCTTAAAAGTCTCCACCCTGAAACTACTGCTATTCGTGTGTGGAGGCAACGAGGGCAATGTTTACACTGTAACTGTATCGTAGGCCGCAGCCCTTGTCGAGGCAGTTGGTCATCCTTTGGGGTGGAATCAAGTATGGCCGCCGGATGCCCTTTGTGGCAATACGTGGCTCTACTTGGTGAACCGCTTGGAGTGAGATATACCCTGATGGACAACAAATCGTGTTCTCATCGTCACAACTCTGTGAAACAACTTCCTAACGGAGCGTAGAATCAGTAGGATGAAGTGTCCAGATCTGAAATGCAGTCAGAAAGCGTGAGCCGTGCTAAAACGAACAGTTTCCAATCGTCCCGTCCCACCAGGGACCTTGGGGGGCATCATCGAGGCTATAGTTGGGTCGTTAGCGAACTGTCGGGTCCAAAGGAACGGTTCACCAAGATGAACGGAAGGAAGGAATTCTAAGAAACGGTCTTTCATAGTTCACTTCGGTCTCGGATTTCTCCTTATACACTCCTGGAAATGGAAAAAAGAACACATTGACACCGGTCTGTCAGACCCACCATACTTGCTCCGGACACTGCGCGATGGCTGTACAAGCAATGATCACACGCACGGCAAGGCGGACACACCAGGAACCGCGGTGTTGGCCGTCGAATGGCGCTAGCTGCGCAGCATTTGTGCACCGCCGCCGTCAGTTTGCCGTGGCATACGAAGCTCCATCGCAGTCTTTAACACTGGTAGCATGCCGCGACAGCGTGGACGTGAACCGTATGTGCAGTTGACGGACTTTGAGCGAGGGCGTATAGTGGGCATGCGGGAGGCCGGGTGGACGTACCGCCGAATTGCTCAACACGTGGGGCGTGAGGTCTCCACAGTACATCGATGTTGTCGCCAGTGGTCGGCGGAAGGTGCACGTGCCCGTCGACCTGGGACCGGACCGCAGCGACGCACGGATGCACGCCAAGACCGTAGGATCCTACGCAGTGCCGTAAGGGACCGCACCGCCACTTCCCAGCAAATTAGGGACACTGTTGCTCCTGGGGTATCGGCGAGGACCATTCGCAACCGTCTCCATGAAGCTGGGCTACGGTCCCGCACACCGTTAGGCCGTCTCCCGCTCACGCCCCAACATCGTGCAGCCCGCCTCTAGTGGTGACGCGACAGGCGTGAATGGAGGGACGAATGGAGACGTGTCGTCTTCAGCGATGAGAGTCGCTTCTGCCTTGGTGCCAATGATGGTCGTATGCGTGTTTGGCGTCGTGCAGGTGAGCGCCACAATCAGGACTGCATACGACCGAGGCACACAGGGCCAACACCCGGCATCATGGTGTGGGGAGCGATCTCCTACACTGGCCGTACACCTCTGGTGATCGTCGAGGGGACACTGAATAGTGCACAGTACATCCAAACCGTCATCGAACCCATCGTTCTACCATTCCTAGACCGGCAAGGGAACTTGCTGTTCCAACAGGACAATGCACGTCCGCATGTATCCCGTGCCACCCAACGTGCTCTAGGAGGTGTAAGTCAACTACCCTGGCCAGCAAGATCTCCGTATCTGTCCCCCATTGAGCATGTTTGGGACTGGATGAAGCGTCGTCTCACGCGGTCTGCACGTCCAGCACGAACGCTGGTCCAACTGAGGCGCCAGGTGGAAATGGCATGGCAAGCCGTTCCACAGGACTACATCCAGCATGTCTACGATCGTGTCCATGGGAGAATAGCAGCCTGCATTGCTGCGAAAGGTGGATATACACTGTACTAGTGCCGACATTGTGCATGCTCTGTTGCCTGTGTCTATGTGCCTGTGGTTCTGTCAGTGTGATCATGTGATGTATCTGACCCCAGGAATGTGTCAATAAAGTTTCCCGTTCCTGGGATAATGAATTCACGGTGTTCTTATTTCAATTTCCAGGAGTGTAGTTCCCGGGAACGGCACGTCGGTCGGTCTCGTTGCAGCCTCGGTCCCGTTGCCGCGTGCCTCGGTCTCGGTCTCGGTCTCGGTCTCGCTCGGCCGGACTCGTCTATCGCGTGGCCACTCGTCGCAGTTCCACCGCCGTCTGCTCACAGTGTAGTACCGAACTGTTCGTTTCGTTCGCTGCGCACGCCCATTCTAGATTTGTTTCAAACCTTTCTTGAACTCTGGGCTTTGGTTCTTTTCGTATTCTATTCAGCGTCCACGGCTGGTATATTGATCAAATTATTATTCTCTTGTGAAGATTCAGTAATCTGTTGAGTTTTGCTCCAGTTCTTGGAGGGAGTACTGAAAGTTATAGTTTATCTATATTTCACCTGAAATCGTTTGCAGAACGCGTAGCGTTCTCAAGATCAAGAACAGAGCTCGCATTGCCACTTAATTTTTTTGTGTCGTGGTCACGTTCGATCACGACCGGGTATGAGACATAGCAACTACAAACAGAGAAACCTCAGGGACCAGACAGAGCTGGATATTTTCTTTGCTATACTACACCACACATTAAAAGAAGTTGGATTTAAATCACAAACAAGGTAAATAGCAACGCGCCTTCTGCCTTAATTATGACGTTTGCCGACATGCAGTGGGTCCCTGCTAGCTGTATGAAAACTATAAAAACACCGTGATTTCTGTTGCCATTAATAGGAGATGGATAGTATAGAAATGCTTTAAGTAACAAGTAGGCGCTACAGCATTTGAGAGCACAAAAACCAATTTAATTACCCTAGTCAGTATTTCTAACAATAGGTTCCGTACATTTCAATTTTTTACCTTGCTGGCTGTTTCTTTAAATAAAGACTTTTAACATTTTCGACATTTCATCTTAGCTGCACACATAAATTCTTACATAGCACTGCACAGTAGTATTTTTTATTTTGAGGTTTTCCTCATTACAGAGGCTTATCTCCAACATAATAATTTACTTGGAAATTACATACAAACAATAACCGTTCTTAAACTATATTCTCAAAATATTGCTCCAGGTGTTTTGATCTTGTGTGTCATCTTCCTCTGCGCCCATTCTCCTCATTGTGTGCTGTACATTTTGGATCCAGGTGGTCATGGGGCGTCCTCTTCTTCTTCTCCCCTCCGGCTCCCACTCCAGTATCAATTTTGGTATTCTGGTTTTCTCCATTCGTCGCACATGCCCGTACCACTGTAATTTCTTCCTGTCCATTACGTCATATATTCTTTCTTTTATTTCCATTCTCCTTATTACTTCGGTGTTCCTTATCTTTTCTGTCCTGGAGATTCTTGCCGATCTTCTCCAAAAGTCCATCTCTAGAGCTTGTAATTTTTTAATGTGCTTCATGTTAATTGTCCAGGTCTCTGTTCCATACAGAACCACACTCTCTAATATGGATTTGTATATTAATTTTTTAGTTCTGCTCATTACATTCCTGCTCCATATGACTTGAGTTAAGCATCCCGATCACCTTCCGTCCGCTACTAATTCTTTTATTGATTTCTGACTCTGATTTTCCCTCTATTTCTAAACTGGATCCCAAATAACAGAAAGTGTTTATCTTTTTGATTTTCTTTCCTTTAATGTATAGCTCATCTGAATCATTAGTCAAGTATTCTGTTCTTTGGTAATTAATCTTCAAACCCCAAGTTTTGTGTGCTACTGCTAGTTGATTGCACATATAGTTAGCATCCTCCCCATCTTGTGCTACGACTACTTGATCATCAGCAAATAATAAAGAGTGTATGTAAACTCCATCTCTTATTTCTAATCCCATACTATTACATTAACGAGACCATGTTCTAAGGCTAATATCTATATAGATTTTAAATAATGATGGTGACATGGGACAGCCCTGTAAAAGGCCTTTGCTTGTTCTAAATTTCTGTGAAAGTTTATTACCAACTTTCACTCGGCAAATGTTATCTTTATACATCTGTTGTATTATTTTAATCAAGGAAGGGTTTATGTTTGCCATACGTAGTGCTCTCCAAAGTAATTTTCTGGGAACAGTGTCATACGCTTTTTCTAGATCTATGAAAATTAGTCCTATATTTTTTGATTTTTCCCTATGTTTCTCCAAAATCTGTCGTAATGTGAAAATATGGTCTACACATGATCTCCCAGCCGTGAATCCACATTGTTCTTCTTGGGTTCTAAATTTTTTTTCCAGTTTGTTTTTAATTACTTTTGCAAAAATTCTCATTAATGTGTTTGTAACACAAATTCCTCGATAGTTGGAACAAATTTTGCGATCCCCTTTCTTAAATATTGTATTAATGTAACCTAGCTTCATCTCGTTGGGTATTGACTCTCCATGTATCATTTTGTTGAAGAGCTGTGTTATCAGTTTCACAATTTTGTCACCACCATATTTCAGACACTCCAGATTAATATTGCCTGGTCCCGGTGATTTACCATTCTTTCCTGTTCTCAACGCCTGAGGTACTTCACTTTCTAAAATCTGGATCTCATCATCTTCATGTCCTTTATCTTCCCCTGTTCCTTCTTCGAGATATTCTTCTCTGTCCTCATTTAATAATTTTCGGAAATACTCTTCCCATTCCTTTTGTGTTACCAGTTGGAGATTAGTTTTGTTTTTTGTACCCTGTCGAAGCCCTTTCAATACTGACCATGCTTCTTTTGCTCTCCCAAATCCTAATTTGCTATTCACCTTGGCACATGTTCTTTCCCATGCTTCATTTTTTTCCATCCTTATTTTTTTCATCACTTCATTCTTTTTTTCCTTGTATATTGATCTTGTTTCTTCTGATTTATCTTCTTCTGATTTATCTTCTTCTGATTTTCATTCAACCACAATAGCAATATTTTATAATAACTAATTAATGATTGCGGACCACGCCATATACGCGTCCGCAGTCTTTAAAAAACATCACGACTGTGTTAACAGAAGAGCATTACAATTCTTCAGCTGTCAAAAAATAAGAAACACAAAATATCTCTATCGATACAAATTATGAACAATTCGTATTCCGCGCCGTGGCGCGTAAGGTATTCTTTAAAATATCAGGTTTTTACACGGATGTGTCACTAGAAGCCTTCCTAAGAGACAATCTCCATTCCTTCCGAACTCAAAGGGCAGCTCGTTTTGTATTATCACGTAATAGGGGAGAGAGTGTGGCAGATATGATACGCGAGTTGGGATGGAAGTCATTAGAGCAAAGACGTTTTTCGCCGCGGCGAGATCTATTTACGAAATTTCAGTCACCAACTTTCTCTTCCGAATGCGAAAATATTTTGTTAAGGCCAACCTACACAGGTAGGAATGATCAGCAAAATAAAATAAGAGAAATCAGAGCTCGAAAAGAAAGGTTTAGGTGTTCGTTTTTTCCGCGCGCTGTTCGGGAGTGGAATGGTAGGGAGATAGTATGATTGTGGTTCGATGAACCCTCTGCCAAGCACTTAAATGTGAATTGCAGAGTAATCATGTAGATGTAGATGGGCTTTTTTGAATCTGCGTGGTCAGATTATCGAATGTAAGTTTTTTTTTTTTTTTTTTTTTTTTTTTTTTTTTTTTTTTTTTTTTAAAAAGCTGTCGAAACAGATCCTAACATTACTGGCATTTCACTATTTCGATAAACAGCAGAAGACATACTTATAAGAAGGTGAGTTTTTTGTTATTATACATGCAAAGGAAGTCGGTACGGCACACACGACTGGCCATTCTCCGTCTTTTTCTGATCCAAGGTGAAACAGCATGTTCTTTGTTACGGAAGGCAGACCGACTTACAGCCGAATGAAGCCCGCGCTCCATAATCGAGTGTCTGGCGTCACATTTTGCAAAGAGAATACGATAACCTCTATAATACTATTTCGGTATTACAGGGTGGTGCACGAAAAATCGGCCCCGAGTATTATGCTGCTCATTGTCGCCCACTAATCGTCATCTATTATTTCGAGGTTGTTGTTTACATTAGCTTAGTTGTTATTTAGTTACTGCGTAATTATTACATGTTTATCTATTTTGCTTGTAGCGATCACCAAATCGTGCGTAACTGGCGAGCAGCATGTACTCGGGGCCGGTTTTTCGTGCTCCGCCTCATATTATTTCACTGCGATCAGCCAAATAACGCTACAGCTGGCTAAACCAGAGGTTTTGCAGAAACACGAGAATTACTTCTACAAGCGTGTGAGAATTCTGTAATGAATAAAAACTCTCTGCTCCAGAGGGGAGACAAGTTCTCCCTCTTGGCGCCTTCCATCTTCAGTCATCTACGCTACTAATTTTCAATTTTTCGTAAGAGCTGTATGCCATGCACAAATGAACGGTGAACGAGTAAAAAAAAGAGCGATCACCAGTGAACTAGTTTCCAAGGATGAACGAGTTTGCCCATCTGTAATCGAGGCCTCTGTGGAGTAATCGGAGAATATCCCACAGTGTCAGCTGGACAGTTTGGTGAGGGGTATTCCTGACAACATTCAGACTCGAGTTGGCATCACTCTCCGGCATGGCGTACACTTAACTTGCGCAAATATTTATTCTCTGACTCCTGCAACAAAATTATGTTGTCAATAGCCTCTACATGCGGGCATTTACTAGTGAGCATTCATTCTGAAGCACGATATAAGTAATCTGGCTGCTATCTAAAGCCATGGCTTGGGATAATTCTTATTTTGTCAACTTTATATATGACAAGAGCCGCTCGGCTTCATCTAATCTAATCAACTTGTAATGTAACAAGGTCCGCTCCTTCTGAACAAGATACTTTTAAAACTATCGAAACCTAGGTCAAGGTCTAATAAACCTTTGTTTGCAACTACATCTACATCTACATCTACATCTACATCTACATACATACTCCGCAATACACCATACGCTGTGTGGCGGAGGGTACCTCGTACCACAACTAGCATCTTCTCTCCCTGTTCCACACCCAAACAGAACGAGGGAAAAATGACTGCCTATATGCCTGTGTACGAGCCCTAATCTCTCTTATCTTATCTTTGCCGCCAACTTATATTTGGCGGAAAGACCACAGTCAGCCTCAAATGCAGGTTGTCTAAATTTCCTCAGTAGCAATTCACCAAAAGAACGCCTCCTTTTCTCCAGGGAGTCCTACCCGAGTTCCTGAAGCATTTCCGTAACACTCGCGTGATGATCAAACCTACCAGTAACAAATCTAGCAGCCCGCCTCTGAATATCTTCTATGTCCTCCCTCAATCCGACCTGATAGGGATCCCAAACGGTCGAGCAGTACTCAAGAATAGGTCGTATTAGTGGTTTACAAGCGGTCTCCTTTACAAATGAACCACATCTTCCCAAAATTCTACCAATGAACCGAAGACGACTATCCGCCTTCCCCACAACTGCCATTACATGCTTGTCCCACTTCATATCGCTCTGCAATGTTACGCCCAAATATTTAATCGACGTGACTGTGTCAAGCACTACACTACTAATGGAGCATTCAAACATTACGAGAGTCTTTTTCCTATTCATCTGCATTAATGTACATTTATCTATATTTAGAGTTAGCTGCCATTCTTTACACCAATCACAAGTCCTGTCCAAGTCATCTTGTATCCCCCTACAGTCACTCAACGACGACACCTTCCCGTACACCACAGCATCATCAGCAAACAGCCGCACATTGCTATCCGCCCTATCCAAAAGATCATTTATGTAGATAGAAAACAACAGCGGACCTACCGCACTTCCCTGGGGCACTCCAGATGATACCCTCACCTCCGATGAACACTCATCATCGAGGACAACGTACTGGGTTCTATTACTTAAGAAGTCTTCGAGCCACTCACCTTCTTGGGAACCAATCCCATATATGCTCGTACCTTAGGAGTCTGCAGTGGGGCACCGAGTCAAACGCTTTCCAGAAGTCAAGGAATATGGCATCCGTCTCATACCCTTCATCCATTGTTCGCAAGATATCATGTGAAAAAAGGGCGAGTTGCGTTTCGGAGGAGCGATGCTTTCTAAAGCCGTGCTGGTGCATGGACAGCAACTTCTCTGTCTCAAGAAAATTCATTATATTGGAACTGAGAATACGTTTGAAAATCCAGCAACAAACCGATGTTAAGTATATTGGTCTGTAATTTTGAGGATCCGTCCTTCTACCCATCTTATATACAGGCGTCACCTATGCTTTTTTCCAGTCGCTCGGGACTTTACGTTGGGCAAGACATTCGCGATAAATGGAAGCTAAGTAAGGAGCGAATGCAGTAGAGTACACTCTGTACAACAAATAAATCGTCAGGTCCTGATGGGATTCCAGTTCAACCCATTCAGCTACTTCACAACCCCAGGGATGTCTATCACTACGTCCTCCATACTGGGATCTGTAGGAGACTCAAACGGCGGTATTTTTGTCCGATCCTCCTGCGTGAAAGATTTCTCAAATGCTAAATTTAAAATTTCAGCTTTCGTTTTGCTGTCTTCCGTTGCCAGGCCAGACTGATAAGTGAGTGACTGGATGGAAGCCTTCGACCCGCTTACCGATTTTACCTAAGACCAGAATTTCCTTGGGTTTTCAGCAAGATATTTTGCTAAGGTATGACGGTGGTAGTGGTTGTATGTTTCGCGCATAGCTCTTTTTACAGCAGCACGAATCTCTACTAACTTTTGCCTGTCCTCATTCTCCCGATCTTTCTTGTACCGCGAGTGCAACTGCCTTTGCTTCCTGAGCATTCTTCGAATTGCGCTGTTAAACGACGGTGGATTTTTTCCATCAGTAACCCACTTTTTCGGCATATACTTCTCCAATGCGTGATTTACAATGTTTTTAAAATTTTCCCATAATTCTTGCACGTCCATCGTACCGGAAGTAAATGAAGTCGATTCATTTACTAAGTGGGATGCTAACAACCTCTTCAGATTTCCACAGCTGCTGTTTCGCAGCCGGTTTAAAATGTTGTCATAAGGAATGTGTTATGTAACACGACACTGAGAAGAAACTGTGATGTTTGCACCGGAGGTTCTGCAAGGTTTTGTTTTTGTCTTTTGTTTGTGTTCATCAATGGATATGTGTTTATCTTCTTTATTTTTGTTTGTTTGCGACAGAACCTGATAGATCAAAATCAGTTTTGTTTCCTGTTATGTCCCGTATTGACAATAAATCAATATGTAACATTTATTTTGACCACTGTATATGTAATAACGATAACGAAAAGCGAGCCGGGTCATTATCAAGCTGTAGTGTGAGAGTATAAAGTGCGAAAGAATAAAAACTTAATATCAAATTGTTTTCTCAAAATCAGATGAGAAAGATTGCGTAGTGGAGAAAACACGCGAATTGTGTAACAGTGGTGTTTTTTTCTTGAAAAAGTTTTACTGAGAAACTTAGGGCAGAGTAGGCTGTAGCTTTGCTTCCTTTACATAAAACAATCTACATCTACATCTGTACTCAGCAAACCACCGTGAAGGCATCGCAGGGGGTACGCCCCGTGGTGTCAGCTACTAGGGATTCCGCCGTTCCATTCACGTGTGGAGCGCGGGAAGAAGATTGTGTGGATGCCTCTGTGCTTGCAGTAATTGATCTCATCTTGTCTTCACGATCCCTATGTGACCGATACGCAGGGGGTTGCAGCATTTGCTAGTCCTCATTTAGGCCGGTTCTTACAGCTTTTTTAATAGACTTTCTGTGGATACTTTACATCTATCTTCAAGAGCGTGCGAGTTGAGTGTGTTCCGTATCTCTGTGACACTCTCCCACGGATCTTTGGATCATGGGGTTCAGTGTTCGATTCCCGGTCGGGTTGGGGATTTCTCTGCCCGGGGACTGGGTGTTTCTGTTGTCCTCATCATTTCATTATCATGATCATCATCATGATCATCATCCTTCGTGACTGTAGCTAGATTGGATTGTGTAAAAATTGGACTGTGTAAAAATTGGGACTTTGATCCGTGGGACATGATGACTGTACGGGCGCTGACGACCGCGCAGTTGAGCGCCCCACAAACCAAACAACCTGCCACCATTCGTGTTGCCCTTCTCTGTATTCATTCAATATCTCCTGTTACTCTTATTTGGTACGGGACCCAGACGCTTGAGCAATATTCTAAAACCGGTCGCACGAGTGATTTGTAAGCAATCTCCTTTGTAGACAGATCGCACTTCCCCAGGATTCTTCCAAAAATCCCAAGTCTTCCACCAGGTTTACCCACGCCTGAGCCTATGTGATCATTCCATTTGATATCCCTACGAAGTGTTACACCCAGGCATTTGTATCAGTTGGCCGATTGACTCATTGATATTATACTCATAGGATTTTATGTTTTTTTTTTCGTTTTGTGAAGTGCAGAATTTTACATTTTTGAACTTTTCAAACAAGTTACCGATCTTTGCTCCACTCTGAAATATTATCATAATCTGAATTAATATTTATTCTGCTTCTTTCAGGCAGTACTTCATTATAGCCGACTGTATGATCTGCAAAAAATCCGAGCTTACTCTTAATATCGACCGTAAAGTCATAAATGTATGTCTGGAACACCAAGGATCGCAACACACTTCCATGGAGCACACCTGAAGTTAGCCGGCCGCGGCGGCGGAGCGGTTCTAGGCCCTCAATTCGGAACCGCGCGACCGCTACGGTCGCAGGTTCGAATCCTGCCTCGGACATGGATGTGTGTGACGTCCTTAGCTTAGTTAGGTTTAAGTAGTTCTGAGTTCTAGGGAACTGATGACCTCAGATGTTAAGTCCCATAGTGCTCAGAGACATTTGAACCACTTGGACGAAGCATGTCATCTTGAACGGAGAGTCATCGTCTAGTGTATAAACAACTTCAAGAGTTCGCAAATGGTTCAAATGGCTCTGAGTACTATGGGACTTAACATCTGTGGTCATCAGTCCTCTAGAAATTAGGTTAGTTAGGTTTAAGTAGTTCTAAGGACATCACACATCCATGCCCGAGGCAGGATTAGAACCTCCGATCGTAGCGGTCGCGCGGTTCCAGACTGAAGTGCCTAGAACAGCTCGGTCACAGCGGCCGGCACATGCTGCGTCCCTACCAAAAAGTCCTCAATCGATTCACAAATTTCACTTGATACTCCGATAAATACACAAGAAAAGTTGGGAATAGGTATAAAAATCCATGGGGAAGAAATAAAAACTTCGCGGTTCGCCGATGACATTGTAATTGTCAGAGACAGCAAAGGACTTAGAAGAGCAGTTGAACGGAATGAACAGTGTCTTGAAAGGAGGGTATAAGATGAACATCAACAAAAGCAAAACGATGATAATGGAATGTACTCGAATTAAGTCGGGTGATGCTGAGGGAATTAGATTAGGAAATAAGACACTTAAAGCAGTAAAGGAGTTTTGCTATTTGGGGAGCAAAATAAGGGATGATGGTCGAAGTAGAGAGGATATAAAATGTAGACTGGCAATGGCAAGGAAAGCGTTTCTGAAGAAGATAAATTTGTTAACATCGAGTATAGATTTAAGTGCCAGGAAGTCGTTTCTGAGAGTATTTCTACGGACTGTAGGCATGTGTGGAAGTGAAACATGGACGATAAACAGTTTGGACAAGAAGAGAATAGAAACATCCGAAATGTGGTGCTCCAGAAGAATGCTGAAGATTAGATGGGTAGATCACATAACTAATGATGAAGTGATGAAGTATTGAATAGAATTGGGGAGAAGAGGAGTATGTGGCACAACTTGACAAAAAGAAGGGACCAGTTAGTAGGACATGTTCTGAGGCATCAAGGGATCACCAATTTAGTATTGGACGGCAGCGTGGAGGGTAAAATTCATAGAGGGAGTCCAAGAGATGAATACACGAAGCAGATTCAGAAGGATGTAGGCTGCAGTAGGTACTGGGAGATGAAGAAGCTTGCACAGGATAGAGTAGCATGGAGAGCTGTATCAAACCAGTCTCAGGGCTGAAGACCACAACAACATCAACAACCACATATGGTCGGTCTTTTGACAATATGCGTAGTCGTGGTGCTGAGTGGAATCCTTTTCCGAAATCAAGAAATACTGCATCTACCTACCTGCCTTCAACGAAAGCTTCCAGTATGTCACGTGAGAAAATTGCGATTTGGGTTTCAAATGATGGATGTTTTCTAAATCCACATCGCTGGTATGGAGGTCGTCTTTCTATTCGAGACATATTACGCTTGAGCTCAGAATATGTTCCAAGATTCTCAACAATATTTGGAGGCGCAGCATGTGACTCGACCGATGCTTGGCTCTGCTCAACGTGTTCGGCAGCTGGCGGCAAGGTTAGAGGACACTGCGGCTCTGCTCTCCTCGGTGCTACTTCCGTTGCGGGAACATTCGGCTCGTGTGGCCCCCAGTCTAATGGGCAGCCGTGCCGTGCTGTCATTGTGGGGAGGGGGGACTTGTCAGTCTACAGGCCACCGCGCGCGCGCGCTTCCGCTGACAGCCGAGGGACGGCGGGTTGAGCTCTTGCGTCAGTAGCGCCCGCCATCTCATCTGCCCGTGCCTCTGCTTCTGCCTATGCTGCTGGTGCTGCTCTAAGGTTGGCCGAGTGTGCGGTAAGAGAAGCCACACAGCGCGCCCTGCGTAATGCGGACTGCCCCCTGCGTTCACGCACGACGGCTGGCGAGTGAGGTTCGTGCTACGCCCCTGCGCGAGCAGCTCCTTATCTAACTTCATACGAGCCGTATGTCCTGCGCGGAAGAATACAGATGGGTCGTAAAAAATTTACTTCTTTATAGTTAGTATTGATGGAATAAAATGATATACCGCTATAATTCCTGCACGGGAGGAGAGTTATTTTATCTGTCCAAAGTGGCTCCAATTAGCAACCAAACAACGTCGATGCCGCTGAAATGTTGACCTAACAACGGCTGTTGCCGGTGTTGTAGCTGCACAGAACGCTGCAATGGTTACTCGTGGTCCATTCGGTGTAGCTGTCTTCTGTTCATAAACTTCATTTTTCAGCGTCCCCCATAGAAGTGATGAGGTGTACGGTCTGGAAACCGTAGTGGGTACTCGACAGCTCATTTTCCATCTACCTATCGTCCAGGTAGATTTTCATCCAAGTAGGCTCTGAAATCTCTGTGGTCAAGCGGAGCGCCATCTTATTCTAGGTAAAATCTTCCATTTCCAAACGACCCTCGGATGGCAGGTAAAATCGATGTTTGCAGCATACGAAGATACACCTCACTAGTTATGGTACCTTCAGAGAAGAACAGGCCAACCAAACCGCGCGATGACAGACCACATCACACATTAACATCCGGTGGATTAACGTATTTGTCCAGCTGAACGTGAGGATTTTCAGAAGCCCAGTACACGCAGCTGTGCAGTTTACAATACCGTTCGGTTTTAATTGCGCTTTGTCAGGCCAGATAACCATCCCTGCGAAGCGCTGCTCCTCGCGAAGCATGCCTTCAAACCATCCACCGAAAGCGTCCAGCGATCTCGGAATGTACACTTCCCACTTTGCAGCCTTCAGAATTCGTCGTACGCTTGATCGGCTTAGCCTCGCTTTCACGTTCATCCTGCTTAAAAGATTTCTGGAATTGACCTAGTAAAATGTTAAAGACATTGGCGCTGGACGCTGGACTTGATGTTTTCGGTCGGGCAGACCTTTTCTTATGGACGTCCTGAACAGTATCTTCAGCTCCAACAATTTATCGTATTCGGGATAATTTTGAACTCAGCCACCAATACGTACTTCACGCATTACGCCATTGCCGTTGTACCTCCATCATGCTTTCGAACCACTTCAATAGTTTCAGAAGTAATCACCGTGACTCTTAACACATTTACCCCACTGTGAGACAAGATGGCCACGGTTGCACCCAGGAGTGCACCCTTCGTCTGAAGCAAATCGACTGCCATCAATGTCTTTCAACAGACCTCCAAACACATGGAAATCGAATGGAATACAGAGGACGTGCAAGGGCTTCGCAGCGACACTTCTGCACCGTACTCGAAAGAACATTAGCTACACGTGGGAGGGAATTATACTGCAACAGAATGACTCCGTCCATCAACATTCGTGGCCGCTTGGACCTGACGGCGTGCTTCAGTTTCTGCAATGCGTCCGCATACCGCTGCACGTTAATTGTGGCGTCGTGTCCTAGAAACGCAGCAGCGGGCCCTCCAAATCAGAGAAAAAGGTCACCGTGACGTTCCCAGAGGTGGCGTGCCTGTTGTTTGGACTACACTGAACGAGTGTCGCTGGGAAATCCTTACACACCTTCCGCTCAGCGCCGATTTCTCCCGAAGCCATTTCCATATTTTTCCAGCCCTGCCGACGAACTGTTGCACCCCTACGCGAAAACAGTTTTCTGTGAAGGCACTGAACGTCTTGTCTCACAGTTGGACAGATATGCTCTTGAAATAATAAATTTATCTCCTTTTCATGTGACTGCCCTCTGTATTTTGTCGAAGACTTACTGGGTACCACTGCTATTTTTTCCGGATAGAATTTCCTGATATACAGCTGCACCATCCACAAAAAGCCGGCTGTCACGACCTACATTAGCTGATGAGTCGCTAATGTCAGCAGCGGCTGTGCTGCCGTGGGACGCACAGGATACGACCCCACTGCCTGTAGGTGATTCCCCGTCTAGCATTCCGTTCTGCGTCCAAATTGTCAGGAAACCGTGGATGCACTCGCAAAACCGATGAGATGTCCTACAGGAACGTGTCTTATTTACAAGACGTCCTTGTGGTACTCAATAAAAGACTAAAGACTAGATATACCGAACAGCCTGCTTTGCGTCCTCCACAGCACTGAGGAGGTAAAATGAAAGGAGGATGGTACGTGCAACATGGTATGCACTTTCGGAACCTTCATTCGTGTCTTGAGAGCTGTAATTTTCTCAGTAAGTTTTCCCACAATATACGAATATTTCTTGAAAAGTCTTTCGGTTGGGATTTGCTAGCGTTTCTTTACTCTGGAGACATTCGCGGTGGTCATCTTTGTGGACGCTCGATGTCGGCAGCACTCCGACGTCGGCATGGCTCGTAGACGAGTCAGCTGTACCGCGGTATGAGCCGCTCAGCTGCTGATCAAGACGCGTGCTCTGTAGAAATAAAAATGGCTCTGAGCACTATGCGACTTAACTTCTGAGGTCATCAGTCGCCTAGAACTTAGAACTAATTAAACCTAACTAACCTAAGGACATCACACACATCCATGCCCCAGGCAGGATTCGAACCTGCGACCGTAGCGGTCTCGCGGTTCCAAACTGTAGCGCCTAGAACCGCACGGCCACTCCGGCCGGCATGCTCTGTAGACAGACTGCGGTTACTCCTGCCAGTGAACGGAAGCCCATTGCACGGATTGTTTTATAGGCGAGTCTCTTCTCTGCAGTTCCACACATCGCTTCTCCCACGTTTTTGTATGAAATAAAAGACTGCAATTGTGGCTCTCCTGTGGCACACCAGTTATCACTTGCGTGCCTGTACAGATCATCCATTCAGGAAGCATATTAAATTTTGTGTCTGAAAATAGTCCAATCCAGTCACAAGTCTGGTTAGATGTCGTACACGAAAATATTTTATGTCACAGGCATCGATGTGATAGTGAGTGTGAAACCTTCCCGTCTCCTTTATATAGGGTGTTACAAAAAGGTACGGCCAAACTTTCAGGAAACATTCCTCACACACAAAGAAATAAATTATGTTATGTGGACATGTGTCCGGAAACGCTTACTTTCCATGTTAGAGCTCATTTTATTACTTCTCTTCAAATCACATTAATCATGGAATGAAAACACACAGCAACAGAACGTACCAGCGTGACTTCAAACACTTTGTTACAGGAAATGTTCAAAATGTCCTCCGTTAGCGAGGATACGTGCATCCACCCTCCGTCGCATGGAATGCCTGATGCAGCTGTGGAGAATGGCGTATTGTATCACAGCCGTCCACAATACGAGCACGAAGAGTCTCTACAGTTGGTACCGGGGTTGCGTAGACAAGAGCTTTCAAATGCCCCCATAAATGAAAGTCAAGAGGGTTGAGGTCAGGAGAGCGTGGAGGTCATGGAATTGGTCTACCTCTATCAATCCGTCGGTCACCGAATCTGTTGTTGAGATGCGTAACTAAAATGAGCTCTAACATGAAAATTAAGCGTTTCCAGACACATGTCCACATAACATATTTTCTTTATTTGAGGAATGTTTCCTGAAAGTTTGGCCGTACCTTTTTTAACACCCTGTATATCTTTTTTGTTACGCAACCTTCCCTTAGGATTTCTACCTCTTGCTTAATAATAACAACTGAAATATTCCTTTTGAAATTTATTCTCTTTCTCAATCTTCGCATACAAATTTTATTGCTGCTTATTAAAGGTGATTTTCTGATTATTTCGAAGAAACATAGAATGTGTCGTCGTCGTGGCCCTCAGTCGTTATCTGCAATAGCCCAAAACTGTTCCCTACCTTTTTTACTGTT
The DNA here is from genome assembly GCF_023897955.1 of Schistocerca gregaria. Lineage (NCBI taxonomy): Eukaryota > Metazoa > Arthropoda > Insecta > Orthoptera > Acrididae > Schistocerca > Schistocerca gregaria. The sequence goes on along the minus strand of NC_064925.1, from coordinate 40,246,014 downwards.
ACTGAATCACCAACTGACTGTTACATCGAACTGCGACATGAATATACTTACTCTGTTTTACTATACTTTATTAGCTACTGGTGGGCTGTCATAATAAGTGGCTGTATTTATTACCAAAGCTGACGTTATTCTTTAATAGCAAAGCTGACATTATTCTTTAATTAATTTGACTGAAGTTACGTAATTCATAGTTAAACTTTTTCTTGTCAACAATAAAATTTTGCGTAGTTTTACGTTGATGGTTCTTGAGATGGATTATAATCAGTAATGCAATATTGCTGGCAAAAATTAATTATGTTCTGAATGAAATGGTTTTACAAACGTTCAAATGGGACTTACTTTTTACAATAATCTTACAACTAGCAATGCGCAAACATACCTTCAGTAGTCTTGAGTTTCTCAAAAAATTAATTCAATAATATTAGTTCCTCTTATGATAATACACTCCTGGAAAAGGAAAAAAGAACACATTGACACCGGTGTGTCAGACCCACCATACTTGCTCCGGACACTGCGAGAGGGCTGTACAAGCAATGATCACACGCACGGCACAGCGGACACACCAGGAACCGCGGTGTTGGCCGTCGAATGGCGCTAGCTGCGCAGCATTTGTGAACCGCCGCCGTCAGTGTCAGCCAGTTTGCCGTGGCATACGGAGCTCCATCGCAGTCTTTTACACTGGTAGCATGCCGCGACAGCGTGGACGTGAACCGTATGTGCAGTTGACGGACTTTGAGCGAGGGCGTATAGTGGGCATGTGGGAGGCCGGGTGGACGTACCGCCGAATTGCTCAACACGTGGGGCGTGAGGTCTCCATAGTACATCGATGTTGTCGCCAGTGGTCGGCGGTAGGTGCACGTGCCCGTCGACCAGGGACCGGACCGCAGCGACGCACGGATGCACGCCAAGACCGTAGGATCCTACGCAGTGCCGTAGGGGACCGCACCGCCACTTCCCAGCAAATTAGGGACACTGTTGCTACTGGGGTATCGGCGAGGACCATTCGCAACCGTCTCCATGAAGCTGGGCTACGGTCCCGCACACCGTTAGGCCGTCTTCCGCTCACGCCCCAACATTGTGCAGCCCGCCTCCAGTGGTGTCGCGACAGGCGTGAATGGAGAGACGAATGGAGACGTGTCGTCTTCAGCGATGAGAGTCGCTTCTGCCTGGGTGCCAATGATGGTCGTATGCGTGTTTGGCGCCGTGCAGGTGAGCGCCACAATCAGGACTGCATGCGACCGAGGCACACAGGGCCAACACCCGGCATCATGGTGTGGGGAGCGATCTCCTACACTGGCCGTACACCTCTGGTGATCGTCGAGGGGACACTGAATAGTGCACGGTACATCCAAACCGTCATCGAACCCATCGTTCTACCATTCCTAAACCGGCAAGGGAACTTGCTGTTCCAACAGGACAATGCACGTCCGCATGTATTCCGTGCCACCCAACGTGCTCTAGAAGGTGTAAGTCAACTACCCTGGCCAGCAAGATCTCCGGATCTGTCCCCCATTGAGCATGTTTGGGACTGGATGAAGCGTCGTCTCACGCGGTCTGCACGTCCAGCACGAACGCTGGTCCAACTGAGGCGCCAGGTGGAAATGGCATGGCAAGCCGTTCAACAGGACTACATCCAGCATCTCTACGATCGTCTCCATGGGAGAATAGCAGCCTGCATTGCTGCGAAAGGTGGATATACACTGTACTAGTGCCGACATTGTGCATGCTCTGTTGCCTGTGTCTATGTGCCTGTGGTTCTGTCAGTGTGATCATGTGATGTATCTGACCCCAGGAATGTGTCAATAAAGTTTCCCCTTCCTGGGACAATGAATTCACGGTGTTCTTATTTCAATTTCCAGGAGTGTAGTTAGCTGATGTTTCTGTACATCCGTTTATAATCTCTTGTAGATCATAGCTAGTGGCTGGCAGGCACACCGCTCCTCTCAACCTCTCGCTTCAGACCTGCTACCGACTCGCTTCACATCTCGCTTACTACTGACTTCCTACGAACGCTTAAGTGCGGTTTGACCCGCCAACAATGCTTTCTGGAGCAGACAATCCCTGCTATCATTACAAAATGTATCAATGAGGGGTCTTTCCCGCTCTTTTGTTAAAATGCATCCATACGCGGTGTCTCCCGCCCTTTTCAAAATTATATCAATTTGCGGTCTCTCTTGCCAACAGTACTTGGTGCAGACATTCCCTGCTACCACAATTATTTCCAACATGACAAATATTAATTATTCCTACTTAATTGTATTAATAAAATATAAACATCTTTCATAAATTGTGGTTTGACAATAGACAATAGAAATATACACGTCTTACAAGTGTAAACCCTTCCAAACACTAGGAATACCGACCCCACCTGTAACTGTGGCACAGGGGCGCCGAATCTCTTGTGCGACGCATTATAAGTGCGATGGCCGTTCTGTTTCCAACTAGGTCATTACGTTTGGGCTACCGAAACGCTCTAAAATAAACTTCCGCCAAACAGGAAGGAAGGAACAGTACGGTTGAAGGTCGCGTCGAGGGCGGAGCTCAGGCTCGAAGAGGGCTGTTGCTTTTCGGAGGAACCATCCCAGTATTCGCCTTAATCGATGCAGGGAAAGCACGGCCACAGATCAGACTGAAACCCCGCGCCACCATTACAGGAGTCCAGCCTTCCTCTGAGATCTGTGTGTGTGTGTGTGTGTGTGTGTGTGTGTGTTGTTTAAGAGGAAGAGGAGGGGGAGGGGGGGGGGAGTGGAGTCACGTGAAGCAGCTGCGCAGCAGTGTGGCGCGAGTTTCTTCTGCAGTCTCAGAGAACAGTTCTCCGTACGCCCGACAGAGCGTGCTGTTAATACAATATTCAAACATTTGGAAATATTGGACTATTTAGCACAGACTAAGAACTAATCGTGAAGCTGGAAAGTTTTTGAAGGGATATTTGTAGACTTACCTCAGTTATGCCCGCAGAGCTTCTGGGAACACTTTTACTATAGCTCCGTGTTCACAGATACGCACACGGGGATTGTGGCAGAGGCGCCGCATGCGGTACACGGCTGTGCTGCCACTCACCCTAGCGGCGAGACGAGGACCATTAATGCGAAAACGACTCAGAACCTGAGGCTCTGTGAGCGAGCTGCGTGTTTGTAACCTCTAGGAGAGACAGAAAGACAGACGAATGAGTCAGGGAGCGGAGGCGACGGCGCCACTGCTGTGGGCTATGTCTCGTGTATCTGGGGGGGATGGACCGGGAAGGCCACTGCTGACGGCAGTGTATTGGATCTAGTGGTAAAGAACAGACCTGGTCTGTTTACGGTGCACGCATTACTGACCATCGGGCAGTTACAGCAAAAATACTTACCAAAAAGGAAAACTGGAAATCTAAAACAAGTAGAAAGATTCACGTGTTCAGTAAAGTTGGAAAAGAGGCAGCCGTATCTTAAACAGACACTCCAAATATTTAGCTCTGCACATGAGCATATGGAGGATTTGTGGCTCGAGTTTATAAAAGTAGTAGATCGTACACTACATACATAGGGGAACAGTTGGTGATCGGAGGGACCCTCCCTGCTATACAGCCCCTGGAGAGGAACTTGTAAACAAACAGTAATTTCTGCACAGTAGGTGTCAAATGAAGCATAAAGCTATAGATACAGAGATACTGAACGAAAGACGTTTGGCTGGCAATAGAAAAATACTTACGGTCCCAACGAATACCATTACAACATCCTATCGAAGAACTTCTGACAAAACACAAAGAAACTCTAGTTCCATGTGAAGACTGTAGTAGCACCAAAATTAGTATCCAGACACCCATTTATGACACAGAAAACGATGGTGAGGGTAGCAAAGCAAAAACTGACGTACTGAAATCCGTTTCTTATCGTTACTTTACGAACAAAGATCCAGGAGTAACGTCCTAGTTTAACTGCCGCCTCACTACGAGTATGAATTACACGGGTGTTAGAGTCAGTGACGCTGAGAAACAGCTGAAATCGCTAAAACTGAGTGACGTCCGACGGCCTGATGACACACCTGTAAAAGAGTATGCACAATTTTTAGTTGCGCTAGCCCATTAAGCATAGTGTACGATAGATCCCTCGGACAAGCCGATTGCTTGGAAGAATACCGTCCGATATCCTTGGTATTCATTTGTTGTAGAATGATGGAACATATACTGAAATCAAAGGTAACGACGTACCTCGGGCATAATGACCTCTCGATGCCAAATAGCATGGATTCCGAAGACATCGATCACGTGAAACCCAACTCTCATTTTTCTCGCATGAAATCCTGAAAGCCGGGGATAAGGCAATCAGGTAGGTGCAGTATTTTTCGATTTCCGAAAAACATGTAACTCAATACCACACCAACGCTTATTATCGAAAGTACGATCGCATGGGATATCAAGCAAAGTTTATGAGACGACTGAGTATATCTCAGAAGGGAGGACGTCTCCCGTTTCACCGGAAGGAAAGGCATCGGCAGATGTACAAGTAAAAGTAACTCCAGCTGTGCCCCGTGCAAGTGTTTTGGTACGCTTGCTGTCCGGATCGAGTATTAATGACCTGGCACCCACTTTAGTAGTACTCTCAGACTTTTCACAGATGATGTTGTCTACAATGAAGTACTTACCTGAAAAAGCTGCACAGATATCCACTCACATGTTGTTGAGATTTCAAAGTGGTGCAAAGAGTGACAAACTGCTTTAAATGTTCAGAAATATGAGATTGTTCAATTCACAGATACAAAATACGTAGTATGTTTGACCGTAACATAACGAGTCAGCCAACTAGTGCAAACACCCGGGTGTGACGGTTCGTAGCGACACGAGACAGAGTGACCGAGCTGGTGTAGCTGTAGGCGAGGCGGACGGTGTAGCAGCCCTTTTTCTGATTTAGCTTCTTCGTGTAATAGGTGAAAGTTCGATTTTATTTTTTACACATTGACTGTCATTGAAGGGTTTTACTTTTATTTAATATTGTCCCGGCTAAGTATCAATTTGATCACTTTCAAAACCCAATGTTAAACGTGGGCCACTACACGTATAGTCTTCCCAACTCTGAGAGAAAAATCTTTAGTAGCTTTACTACCAATGTTTACAGACGACGATACTTCAGCGATTCGTAACTAAAACAATTGAACGAAAGGTTAGTTTGTTTCTGGCATAGATCACGTAACCTTAATGTTTATTTATCTAAGTTAAATTAAATTTTGAGACTTGTATTATGTTTCAAATTAACGACGTCAGTTTATTGACAAGAATTATTAATAAATAGGTTCACTCATACGATCTCACTCAAAGAAGTTCTTTAATTAGATGTCTAAGTAGGATTCCCGGTAGCATCAGAGATGTCAGATAATATCCTGTCACTTTCGGTAAATAAGTTATTTCTATTTAATATCCGCAAACTGTCATTAACTATGTTCACTAGTCACGTGAAGTTAAAGTTTCCCACTATCACAATTCAAAGTCCGAATCCAGTTAAAATTCTCAATTCAGTAAAGCGTTTAAATGTTCACACGAATTGACATTAAAGCCAAAGAGATTACTATTCACCTTCCCGTTTATCTAATCTGATAAATGTCCAAATTAAAGTCTTGAACTGACAATCCTCAAAAACAATCTCGTCACGATCTATTGTTGATCCCCGTTTAATAAAGTCCCAATTGTTGTTCTCTAAAGCTGTACGTCCTAAATAACTTCCGAACTAGAACAGACTAGAGACTGGAGTATCGTAATTACAACGTATGGCTATTTATACTTTAATAAACACTATCTTTGGTGTCCCAGACCTACGTTCTATGACTATAATATTGATTTTCTTACGTATTGGAATAACTAATATTTTAATGTTTTCTATTTTTCTCCCTCTTCCAATGTTTCTAAAATTTATACTTAATTTTTTCTTTTCTTTTGATTTCTATACTAGATATTTCCCTCTATTTGTTTTTTATTTATTTTTCGTAATTACTACTTGTGGAGGGACTCGGGTCATTTTGTGAATATATATTTTAAGGACATGGGAGCTAATTTGGGAGGTATTTTTGTTTGTTCAACACAGAGAGGCGCTGTAGGTGTTACAATGGGGAGCCTTCAGGACGCTGCCGAAGCGGATCCTGTCTACAAAGGAGACCACCTAGACGAGTGTCCAGAGTTCTGGTCGATTCGCGTCAGGGAAATGCTGACCTGGCGGACGCTAACCCAAGACAGGCGTCGACTGCTTCGCGCAAGCCTGCTTACAGAGTTTCCAGAAGCAGCATAAAGTAAGGAATAGTCTAATCGCAGCGTGTCCACGCCAGGGGAGCACGAACGGAAATCCTCCGACGCTGCAGACGCCAGTGGAACGAAAGATATTCTAATGAAACTGCTGTTGAACCAAAGTTGTTTGCGGAGTATGGACGTATATGTAGCCAATAGTTCTTCTAAGTGCGGAATTTGTCTACGACGAGTCCCAGGTACTGAGACATTAGGAACTGGCTTTCCCATGACACATTTTTGTCGCATAGCATTTTTATCCCTTTAATATATTGACGTACTTGCTTGACCTTCTTTAAGTAAACAATTGAATACAGCAGAGCAGCTGCAGTTGTATCGGCTCCGGACTTCTGGAAAATGGAGAGTTGTTCGCCAGCGTTCACGTAATGAAAAGAGCGAGGGGAGAAAGGGGGGGGGGGGGGGGAGTTGACACCGATCGTAGATGCTTGTGGAAGGTACATTCTATGTGTCGTTGGAATCACCATACCACCGTATAATTCTATGTTGAGGAAGCAGCCAAGGTCGTTGAACAACAGCACAACCAGATGAGGATGAATGGACGCAACTCGCGTGAAGAATGAGAAGGCGACGTGGGACTCTCCCGGTTTGGCTTACATATGCCATTGACATCAACTGATTTTTGTTTGTGTTATGTAGGCGCATATCGCGCAACAGAACAAAGTCTATTTTGATGTTGATTCAGTTTGGTTTACACGGATAGCGTAATTGTGCTACGAGTACTTCGTTCGGTCGATAAACTGGAACTCTGAGCTGTGAAAGCATTATTCTTGTAGTACACCATTTCCTGATTGACCGTCAGTTTACTTCCACTTATGTGATTGCAAATTCGACTCTCCTTTTCAAGTAGAGGATTTCATGTCTATGCATACGTATGTGCAAATAATGAAATCTCTTTTGACGCGTATAAACTTTTCGTGCCCTGGTCGACCACAGTTGAGTGTTTTTGACACGAGTCTGGACTCGACAACCGCTAATTGAAAATGACCCACAGTTGGAATTTTAATCGCGGTGATTGAAATTGAACAGAAATTCCAGGGCGAAAGTGTTATCCAGGAAAAACTGCTCCTTGACTGTGAAATGTATTGATTAAAAGAGAGAAAAAAATGGAGAGCTATATGGGCGACGGAAATACTTCCATAGTGAAAGGAGTGTTCATAGGAAGTCTGTTCCTTGATTTTAACCGTTAAAAGATGCCCAGGAGAATTCAAACGTGGCCGATTTTCCCATGCGGAGAAACTTTCCAAAAGTTTATGTATCATCGAAAGTAACACGAAACAAAGAACAGATCGTTATATCAAACTGAAGGGAATTATGAGAGCTGGAAACTAGTATCGAAGAAAGAATTACAGGGGTAAAGAAAGAGCATCGTATTCACACCTATAAAGAACTATGGCTAAGATATGTGGGAGATGGGAACTGAATTTTTCTGAATGCTATTAAAAAGAAAATGCTGAACTCCAATTTTTCAACAGTGTTTGGCTAACGTTGAGAGATGTCATATTTCGAATGTTGATTCGTCTGTGTGGGTGTTTCACACCAGAGCGAAGCGACAGCGTGATACGTGGATTGGCACTGATGGCTCTACACCAGTTAAACGACAATTCCTTGTGGTGGAGAAACGGTTTTGAGTGAGCATTGACAATTCTGCGAACAAAATCAACTCGCTCCTTTTCAGACCTATCAATGTCAACCTGTTTCTGAGCAGGGCAAGTTTGAGAACATTTTTCGATACTAGCAACACATCAAAAATCTGGCAGCTGCCTCTCCATCTCCATACATGAATCATTTAAGAGGTTGCTCTTTCTGGAGCTTTTAGTCATGTCATAAATACAAGGAGTGTTCACTATGTAATGCGATACATTTTTTTTTTCTGGAATCAGACTCGTTTTATTCAGGGTCCCAATACACCACACGCCCCGCTCTTTTGGTTGAAAATCTCTGTTTTTCAACATATCCTACGTTCAGTGCGCCGGCCTTACGCAATCTTATTGGCAGGGCCTATGTGCCCGCATGTTATCACCGCCTTATGACGCATGGCTTCTGGTTAGAGGAACCTCCAACATCTGGTGCTTGTCCCTTACAGCTCACTGTGCGCCACACCTTATTAGACTGTGTTTTATTTTCAGACCAGAGGGTAGCGGCAGATTTGCAGACAGACCTACCCTCCATTTTGACTTTCCAACGAATATGGTTAGAGTTTTAAAATTTTGTGAATTGTCCAACACTTTTTCCAAGTTTTTAGGAAGATGGTCTTAATGTGTGACCGGCTCACTCATGCTCTTTGCAAGTGGTCAGCCGATCACGTTTGCCTGTGCCGTTATTTTAGCTCCTCTGTCGTTGCGTTTTAATCTCTGATATAGCACCTGTTACATTTCTCCGTTGTCTTAAGGAGTGTGATATAGAGTTATTGTGTGGGTCAATACGAGTAAGGTGGCATTTTGGAGGTTTCGTCCTCACGGTGTGCAGCAATTTCAGTGATTTTACCCACATTCACTCCTTTTCAAATGTGTCAGGGTGCTGATGACATCGCCGTTGAGTGCCCATAACGGCAAAACCAAACACACACACACACACACACACACACACACACACACACACACACATAAAGGGTGGTCCATTGATCGTGACCGGGCCAAATATCTCACGAATGAAGCGTCAAACGAAAAAACTACAAAGACCGAAACTTGTATAGCTTGAAGGGGGAAACCAGATGGCGCTATGGTTGGCCGCTATATGGCGCTGCCATAGATCAAACGGATATCAACTGCGTTTTTAAAAAAATAGGAACCGCCATTTTTATTACTTACTCGTGTAGTACGTAAAGAAATGAGTGTTTTAGTTGGACCACTTTTTCGTCTTGTGATAGATGGAGCTGTAATAGTCACAAACATATGGCTCACAATTTAAACAAACAGTTGTGTACAGGTAGGTTTTTAAAATTAAAATACTGAACGTAGGTACGTTTGAACATTTTATTTCGGTTGTTCCAATGTGATTTCTGAGAATGCATGCTGTTACAGCGTGATTACCTGTAAATACCACATTAATGCAATAAATGCTCAGAATGATGTCCTTCAATCTCAGTGCATTTGGCAATACATGTAACGACATTCCTCTCAACAGCGAGTAGTTCGCCTTCCGTAATGTTCGCACATGCGTTGAGAATGCTCTGACGCATGTTGTCAGGCGTTGTCGGTGGATCACGATAGCAAATATCCTTCAACTTTCCCCACAGAAAGAAATCCGGGGAAGTCAGATCCGGTGAACGTGCGGGCCATGGTATGGTGCTTCGACGACCAATCAACCTGTCATGAAATATGCTATTCAATACCGCTTCAACCGCACGCGAGCTATGTGCCGGACATCCATCATGTTGGTAGTACATCGCCATTCTGTCATGCAGTGAAACATCTTGTAGTAACATCGAAAGAACATTACGTAGGAAATCAGCATACATTGCACCATTTAGATTGCCATCGATAGAATGGGGCCAATATATATCATGCTGCACCATACATTAACCGGCCAAGGTCGCTGATGTTCCACTTGTCGCAGCCATCGTAGATTTTCCGTTGCCCAATAGTGCATATTATGCCGGTTTACGTTACCGCTGTTGGTGAATGACGCTTCGTCGCCAAATAGAACGCGTGCAAAAAATCTGTCATCGTCCCATAATTTCTCTTGTGCCCAGTGGCAGAACTGTACACCACGTTCAAAGTAGTCGCCATGCAATTCGTGGTGCATAGAAATATGGTAAGGGTGCAGTCGATATTGATGTAGCATTGTCAAAACCGACGTTTTTGAGATTCCGATTCTCGCGCATTTTGTCTGCTACTGATGTGCGGATTAGCCGTGACAGCAGCTGAAACACCTACTTGGCCATCATCATTTGTTGCAGGTCTTGGTTGACGTTTCACATGTGGCTGAACACTTCCTGTTTCCTTAAATAACGTAACTATCCGGCGAACGGTCCGGACACTTGGATGATGTCGTCCAGGATACCGAGCAGCATATATAGCACACGCCCGTTTGGCATTTTGATCACAATAGCCACACATCAACACGATATCGACCTTTCCCGCAATTGGTAAACGGTCCATTTTCACACGGGTAATGTATCACGAAGCAAATACCGTCCGCACTGGCGGAATGTTTCGTGATACCACGTACTTATACGTTTGTGACTATCACAGCGCCATCTGCGACAAAGCGAAAAAAGTGGTCCAACTAAAACTTTCATATTTCTTTACGTACTACACGAATATTTAATAAAAAATGGGGGTTTATATTTTTTAAAAACGCAATTGATATCCGTTTGACCTATGGCAGCGCCATCTAGCGGGTCACCCATAGCGCCATCTGGTTTCCCCCTTCAAGCTAGACGAGTTTCGTTCTTTGTAGTTTTTTTTTGTATGATGCTTATTTCGCGAGATGTTTTGGCCCGGTCACTATCAATGGACCACCACTATATATTATATAAGTGCGCACGGGCAACGCATGGTACCACTCTACTGATCGACGCCAAAGCCAGTGTCTTGCTGCGCCTGTAACCTCCCCAATATCAGTGGACAGCCACTATAAATTATATACGTGCGCACGGGCAACGCATGGTGCCACTCTACTGATCGACGCCAAAGCCAGTGTCTTGCTGCGCCTGTAACCTCCCCATTATCAATGGACCACCACTATATATTATATACGTGCGCACGGGCAATGCATGGTGCCACTCTACTGATCGACGCCAAAGCCAGTGTCTTGCTGCGCCTGTAACCTCCCCATTATCAATGGACCACCACTATATATTATATACATGCACACGGGCAATGCATGGTTCCACTCTACTGATCGACGCCAAAGCCAGTGTCTTGTTGCACCTGTAACCTCCCCATTATCAATGGACCACCACTATATATTATATACGGGCGCACGGGCAACGCATGGTGCCACTCTACTGATCGACGCCAAAGCCAGTGTCTTGCTGCGCCTGTAACCTCCCCATTATCAATGGACCACCACTATATATTATATACGTGCGCACGGGCAACGCATGGTGCCACTCTACTGATCGACGCCAAAGCCAGTGTCTTGCTGCGCCTGTAACCTCCCCATTATCAATGGACCACCACTATATATTATATACGTGCGCACGGGCAATGCATGGTGCCACTCTACTGATCGACGCCAAAGCCAGTGTCTTGCTGCGCCTGTAACCTCCCCATTATCAATGGACCACCACTATATATTATATACATGCACACGGGCAATGCATGGTTCCACTCTACTGATCGACGCCAAAGCCAGTGTCTTGTTGCACCTGTAACCTCCCCATTATCAATGGACCACCACTATATATTATATACGGGCGCACGGGCAACGCATGGTGCCACTCTACTGATCGACGCCAAAGCCAGTGTCTTGCTGCGCCTGTAACCTCCCCATTATCAATGGACCACCACTATATATTATATACATGCGCACGGGCAATGCATGGTTCCACTCTACTGATCGACGCCAAAGCCAGTGTCTTGTTGCACCTGTAACCTCCCCATTATCAATGGACCACCACTATATATTATATACGGGCGCACGGGCAACGCATGGTGCCACTCTACTGAGCGACGCCAAAGCCAGTGTCTTGCTGCGCCTGTAACCTCCCCATTATCAATGGACCACCACTATATATTATATACGTGCGCACGGGCAACGCATGGTGCCACTCTACTGATCGACGCCAAAGCCAGTGTCTTGCTGCGCCTGTAACCTCCCCATTATCAGTGGACCACCACTATAAATTATATACGTGCGCACGGGCAACGCATGGTGCCACTCTACTGATCGACGCCAAAGCCAGTGTCTTGCTGCGCCTGTAACCTCCCCATTATCAATGGACCACCACTATATATTATATACGTGCGCACGGGCAATGCATGGTGCCACTCTACTGATCGACGCCAAAGCCAGTGTCTTGCTGCGCCTGTAACCTCCCCATTATCAATGGACCACCACTATATATTATATACATGCACACGGGCAATGCATGGTTCCACTCTACTGATCGACGCCAAAGCCAGTGTCTTGTTGCACCTGTAACCTCCCCATTATCAATGGACCACCACTATATATTATATACGGGCGCACGGGCAACGCATGGTGCCACTCTACTGATCGACGCCAAAGCCAGTGTCTTGCTGCGCCTGTAACCTCCCCATTATCAATGGACCACCACTATATATTATATACGTGCGCACGGGCAACGCATGGTGCCACTCTACTGATCGACGCCAAAGCCAGTGTCTTGCTGCGCCTGTAACCTCCCATTATCAATGGACCACCACTATATATTATATACGTGCGCACGGGCAACGCATGGTGCCACTCTACTGATCGACGCCAAAGCCAGTGTCTTGCTGCGCCTGTAACCTCCCCATTATCAGTGGACCACCACTATAAATTATATACGTGCGCACGGGCAACGCATGGTGCCACTCTACTGATCGACGCCAAAGCCAGTGTCTTGCTGCACCTGTAACCTCCCCATTATCAATGGACCACCACTATATATTACATACGTGCGCACGTCAACGCATGGTGCCACTCTACTGATCGACGCCAAAGCCAGTGTCTTGCTGCACCTGTAACCTCCCCATTATCAATGGACCACCACTATATATTATATACGTGCGCACGGGCAACGCATGGTGCCACTCTACTGATCGACGCCAAAGCCAGTGTCTTGCTGCGCCTGTAACCTCCCCATTATCAATGGACCACCACTATATATTATATACGTGCGCACGGGCAACGCATGGTGCCACTGTACTGATTGACGCCCAAGCCAGTGTCTTGCTGCGCCTGTAACCTCCACATTACCCGCGTACTGCTTCCCGCGGAGGGTATCCTTCACTGGACCAAGCAGGTGGCAGTGGAAAGGTGCGAGACCGGGCTGTGGGGTGGATTAGGAGGAACAGTCCAATGAACACCTCTCGTGTGCGCAGAGTTGTGTGAGGCCTTGCGTTGTCATGGGGAAGGAGAAGTTCGTTTGCGTTCTTGTGGCGACCAACATGCTGAAGACGTTTCTCCAATTTCCTAAGGGTAGCATAATACATGAGGGAGGACATTACACAGAATAACCTCATGAAAGACCCAGGAAAACGCCGCCATGACTTTGCCGACTGGAAGTGCGGCTTTGAACTTTTCCTTCGGAGGAGAGGGGTTGAGGCGCCATTCCGTGGGCTGCCGTTTCCGGTTTGAAGTGATGAACCCGTGTTTCATCTGCTGTGACGATGTTCGACAAATAACTGTCACGATCAGCCTCGTGATTCCTTGCAGATGGTCCGTCCTCTCTCATTACGGTCTTGAGTTAGGCGTCGAGGAAGGCAGCGGGCACGCGCGTTCGAGTACCCCAACTGGTGGACGAGTGTGTAACCACTACCAACAGAGGCTTTCAGTTCAGAAACGAGATGTTTGATGGTGACCTGCCATTCACACCGAATGAGAGTGTATGCACGTTCCAGCATTGGAAGAGTCGCAGCGGTGTGCAATCGGTCGGCACGCAGGAGATCGGACAGGTTTGCGGAACCTTGTTTCGGTGATGGCAGACGCTTCGCCCAATGACTCACCGTTCTTTTGTTCACTGCCAGGTATCCGTAGACCTTCTGCAAGTACCTACGGATATCTGCGGTGCTCTGGTTTTCCGCCAAAAGAAAATCAACGACAGCTCTCTGCTTGGAACACACCTCTGTACAGCCGCCATTTTGAGGGCTAAGCATAACACCGCCACATATCGGAACTTCGTGATACTATTTTTAAAAAAAGCACTCTTTCTTCAGGCCACGAGTGGCCTACCGGCACCATCCGACCGCTGTGTCATCCTCAGTGGAGGATGCGGATAGGAGGGGCGTGGGGTCAGCACACCGCTCCCCAGGTCGTTATGATGGTATTCTTGACCGAAGCCGCTACTGTTCGGTCGAGTAGCTCCTCAATTGGCATCACGAGGCTGAGTGCACCCCGAAAAATGGCAACAGCGCATGGCGGCCTGGATGGTCACCCATTTCACGATACTATAGCGGGAATATTTCCCGATGCCTCACAACAAATGCCGCATATTTAAAAATGAAATTGGCCAGAAAAAATGTGTGTTGTCTTACATATTGAACGCCCCTACTATAATAATCTCCGTTGGTAGCTGCTTGGTAGCATTCACGCTTTTCAGTCGTTGGAACTGGGTTCGATTACAGGTCACAGCACCAATTTAACTTGAAGTGGTGATAGATTAAAATATTTACACCGAGCAGTGAACTATACTACATTTATTATCTGTTCATCTATAAACATTATAACAAAAATTGTGTTACTATACATACGGCGTGGATACAACAGAAACTACCAGGTGTGAAAGTCTACAGTAACAGAACCAAAACCGTTCCAGGAAACTTGGGTTCTCAAATGAGAATTTGTGAAGTAAGTGCAGAATATACACTACTGGCCATTAAATTGCTACACCACGAAGATGACGTGCTGCAGACGTGAAATTTAACCGACTGGAAGAAGATGCTGCGATATGCAAATGATTAGCTTTTCAGAGCATTCACACAAGGTTGGCACCGGTGGCGACACCTACAACGTGCTGACATGAGGAAAGTTTTCGACCGATTTCTCATACACAAACATCAGTTGACCGGCGTTGCCTGATGAAACTTTGTTGTGATGCCTCGTGTGCTGAGGAGAAATGCGTACCATCACGTTTCCGACTTTGATAACCGTCGGATTGTAGCCTATCGCGGTTGCGGTTTATCGTATCCCGACATTGCTGCTCTTGTTGGCCGAGATCCAATGACTGTTAGCAGAATATGGAATCGGTGGGTTGAGGAGGGTAATACGGAACGCCGTGCTGGACTCAACGGCCTCGTATCACTAGCAGTCGACATGACAGGCATCTTATCCGCATGGCTGTAACGGATCGTGCAGCCACGTCTCGATTCCTGAGTCAACAGATGGGGACGTTTGCAAGACAACAACCATCTGCACGAACAGTTCGAAGACGTCTGCAGCAGCATGGACTATCAGCTCGGAGACCCTTGACGCTACATCACAGAGAGGAGCGCCTGCGATGGTGTACTCAACGACCTACTTGGGTACACAAATGTCAAAACGTCACTTTTTCGGATTAATCCAGGTTCTGTTTACAGCATCGTGATGGTCGCATCCGTGTTTGGCGACATCGCGGTGAACGCACATTGGAAGCGTGTATCCGTCATGGCCATACTGGCGTATCACCCGGCGTGATGGTATGGGGTGCCATTGGTTACACGTCTCGGCCTCCTCTTGTTCGCATTGACGGCACTTTGGTCAGTGGACGTTACATTTCAGATGTGTTACGACCCGTAGCTCTACCCTTCATTCGATCCCTGCGAAACCGTACATTTTAGCTGGATAATACACGACCGCATGTTGCAGGTCCTGTACGGGCCTTTCTGTATACAGAAAATGTTCGACTGTTGCCCTGGCGAGCACATTCTCCAGATCTCTCCGCAACTGAAAACGTCTGGTCAATGGTGGCCGAGCAACTGGTTCGTCACAATACGCCAGTCACTACTCTTAATGAACTGTGATATCGTGTTGAAGATGCATTGGCAGCTGTACCTGTCAATGCCCAGGCGTATCAAGGCCATTATTACGGCCAGAGGTGGTTGTTCTGGGTACTGATTTCTCACCATCTATGTACCCAAATTACGTGTAAATGTAATCACATGTCAGTTCTAGTATAATATCTTTGTCCAATGAATACCCGTTTATCATCTGGATTTCTTCTTGGTGTAGCAATATTAATGGCCAGTAGCGTATGACTGTAATCCGTCACTAGTTTCATCTACATCTACATGGATACTCTGCAAATCACACCTAAGTGCCTGGCACAGGGTCGATAGATAATCATTCAATAGCTCCAATCTCGAACAGCCCGAGGAAAAAACGAACACCTATATCTTTCCGTGCGAGCTCGGATTTCCCTTATTTTATCGTGGTGATCGTTTCTCCCTATGTAGCTCCGCATCAACAAAAATTTTTCGCATTAGTAGGAGAAAGATGTGGTCGAAATTTCGTGAGATTTCACCGCTACGAAAAACACCTTTGGTTTAATGATGTCCATCACAAACCCTGTATCATGTCAGTGACACTCTCAGCAATATTTCGCGATAATACAAGACGTGCTGCCCGTCTCTGAACTCTTCCGATATACTCCATCAGTCCTATGTGGTAATAATCCCACACCGCGCAGCAGTATTCTAAAAGAGGACGGACAAGCCTAGTGTAAGCAGTCTCCTAGTGCATCTGTTACATTTTCTAAGTGTCCTGGCAATAAAATACAGTCTTCGGTTAGCCTTCCCCACAAAATTTTCTATGTGTTCCTTCCAATTTAAGTTGTAGGTATTTAGTTGAATTTGTGGCTTTTAGATTTGAGTGATTTATCGTGTAACCGAAGTTCAACAGATTCCTTTTAGCACCCATGTGGATGACCTTACACTTCTCTTTATTTAGGGTCAACTGCCAATTTTTGAACCATACAGATATCATTCCTAAGTCGTTTTGCGATTTGTTTTGATTTTCTTATAACTTTACTAGAGGATAAACAACAGCATGATCTGCAGATAACCTAAAACGGCTGATCAGATTGTTTCCCAAATCTTTTATATAGATGAGTGCCTATAACACTACCTTGGGGAATGTCAGAAATCGCTTTTTTTCGCTCTTGTGTGTTTTTGTCAGTTACTATGAACTGTGACCTACCTGACAGGAAATCACGAATCCAGTCAAACAACTGAGACGATGTTCCGTGAGCACGCAATTTCACTACAAGCCGCTTGTGTGGTACAGGAATACGGAATCAATTTAAAATCCCTTGGAAATAGCACAACACTTCGTGTGTCTAAAGAGCTGGTTGTGTTCCACAAGAACGATGTATTCTAAATCCATGTTGGTTGTGCGCTAAAAGACCGTTTTCTTCGCGGTAGTTCATATTGTTCAAACACAATATATGTTTCAAAATCCTGTTGCTTATCAACATTAATGATACGGGCCTGTAATTTAGTGGATTACTCCAACTTCCTTTCTTGGATATTGGTCTGACGTGAGCAACTTTCCAATATTTGGATGTGGTTCTTTCGTAAAACGAGCTCTTGTATATGGCTGTAAAGTAGGAAGCATATTTCGAAAGGAACCTAATTGATATACAGTCTGGGCAGAAGACTTGCTTTTATAATGTGATTTATGGTGCTTCATTACACCGAGGATATCTACTTTTAAGATACTGTTGTTGGCAGCTGTTTTTGATTTGAATTCTGGAATGTTTACTTCGTCTTCTGCGGCGAAGGAATTTCGGAAGGCTGTTTTTAGTATCTCTACTTTGGCAGCACTGTCATCGATAGCATTTTCATTGCTATCGCGCAGAGAAGGCATTGATTGTGTCTTGCCGCTACCATACTTTACATACGACGAGAATCTCTTTGGATTTTCCACCAGGTTTCGAGACAGAGCTTTGTTGTGAAAACTATTATAACCCTGTCGCATTGATGTCCTCGCTAGATTTCGAGCTCTATAAAAGATCGCCAGTCTTGTAGATTTTGCGTTCGTTTAAATTTGGCTTGCTTTTTTCGTTGTTTCTCCGAGAGTGTTCTGCCCCGTTTTGTGTACCAATGGGGTCCAGTTCCATCCTTTGTTAATTTATTTGGTATAAAACTATTAACTGCCATCGATACTATTACTTTGAACTGAAGCCACATATGGCTTCCACTTACATGTTAATTTGGAAAGAGTGGAGATTGTCTCTCAGGAATGCAACAGGTAAATTTTTCTGCTTTTTTGAATAGGTATATTTTTCGTTCGTTTTTTGGTGGATTTGTGGATTACAAAATTCAATCTCGCTACGAATCTCAGTATGGAACATTGTCATAGTTGGATCAAATATGTTTAAAATCTAAACTTTCCTATTAAGTCTCCATCTAATTGGGCGCAAAGCTCACCCTCTGCCTGTCTCATCACGTACAACATTGCGGTGTGTGTTGTATTGACGGTGGGGCACGAGCACATTCTGCTGGCTCTGTTAGACGCTCCGATATGTTTGCAGCATGGACGGTTTGACCACAGGCTGTACCTTGGCTTCGAAGGCCACCTTGTCATAAACTCATAAAGTGTACAGCCTTCTCGATGATGACGTTGAAGATCTGAAGCAGCGAATTCCACAACCTTTTTAATATTTCCGAGATAATCCGGAGTTGTCCGAAAGAATTCGTAAAGTCACTGCAGAAACGAGAGCAATGTTGCCTCCAAATGTGATGACGACGCGTTCGGCAGAAGATGCGATTCTACTCCAAACTTTAATGTCATGAAGTAGCAGTGTATTTCTTGTAAAGGTAAGCCTTGGGTTGCATTTAATCCCAGTCGCACGCGGACTAAATCGAAAAGTTTGCCTTTCAAGTACATCCATGTTACTAAATGTCTAACTCGGTTCATAGTTCGTGGATCATAGTGCTCGATCCAAGTTGTGGGTTGCCTATTTAACGTCTTCCATGCTAAAAAAGAAACTTAATTTTCAGTAGTTCATATAATTACTGAGCGGACTTAAAAATTTAAAATGCTGTCATGGTCTTCTCATTAAGAGTTGTACTCCTACTTTCAACGCCGAAGACAGTAGTGCAGGTACTATAGCTAGAAACTGTGCATATGCCACGAGACAGGGTAAATCGCCGAGCGCATTTTACCTAGATTATGGACATCCAGCGTTTGAGAATGGGAGCACGTAGTGACTTGCAACAAACTTTATACTTAATTTCAAACCTTTACGGAACTTTTTATAAGTAACAAACGCACAAAATGATGAAAGGAAAAAAAAGTTTATGGCTTCCTACATTTTCGCTGTTCGTGCAGTAATACTGCGTGGCGCTTTAATTTAATATTTCTTTACTAGTAACTTTATTCGCCACATATTTTGCAGACAGTATTCCACATATACCACTGAACGCACTTCCAAAACTATATCATTGTAAGGCACACAGCTCATGAGATATGGCGTTATAAACATAAGATGTGTGAAAAGCTAGCATTTGCTTTAAATGAAGCGCAAATTACCCACACTACACTCATCCGGTGCTTCGCCACACACGGGATGAGCACTCAGCGGCGTCAGAAAACTTTAAACACGATTTCAAACTTTCCCGAAACACACAGGCACCTGATTTCAAACCTTTCGTAAACTTGTGCTCGCTTTCATGTTTAATGCCAAATATTTAACGAAAAATGGCTCTGAGCACTATGGGACTTAACATCTCAGGTCATCAGTCCCCTAGAACTTAGAACTAGTTAAACCTAACTAATCTAAGGACATCACACACATCCGTGTCCGACGGAGGATTCGAACCTGCGACCGTAGCAGCGGCGTGGTTCCGGACTGATGCTTCTAGAACCGCTCGGTCACAGCGGCCGGCGTGACTGTGTCTAGCAGTATACTACTAATGATGTATTCGAACATTATGGGTTCGTTTCAGCTGACCGTCTGCGTTAGGTGACACTTTTCTAAATTTACAGCAAGCTGTCATTACTCAGAACGACTGTAAGTTTTGTCTCAGTCACCCTGTGTCCTCCTGCAGGGACAAAACGACTACACGTCCCAGCAGTACACCACAACAAACAGCCGCAGACTGCTGCTAACCCTGTCCGTCACATCATTTATAGGTGGGAATGTGTTTCATATATGGCAATTTGATTCTTTATACAATGTGGGGTTTACTGGTTTATACTAGGAGAGCTTTCCCTTTTTTCTTTTTTCCCTCCAATCGGTCGTGAAATGGAAACCACAGTCAACATCAGAAGTAAAGTGTTTTATTTGCAAAATTTAGCTATTTATCTACACAGTCGGAGCTGCGACTTGGAAGATGTGTCGTAGCGTGGTCACCAGCTTTGCAATACCCTCATCATAGAAGGCCGTCGCCTGCACTTTCCGCCAAACCTCTACGCTGGTCTGCAGCTCCCTGTCTGTGCCAGAACACTACGCCCATTGCCCGCGGTCCGTGTGAGCAAAGAAGTGGAAACCGGAGGCAGCCGAGTCCGGTGAGTGTCGTGGGTGGTCAGCCACTTCCCACCGAAAACGCTGCACGAGCGTCTGTGTTGCATCTGCAGGGTGACTGCCACAGCGGAGGAACCGCACGTCAGTTACATCGCGTGGGTGGCACGGAATGGGGTGCAGCCCTGCGGCGCGAGGAAATGGAATGACGGCAGTTGGCGCGGGACGCTCGCTGTGCGCTCAGAACGGGAAAGGGCGACGGGCGTGAGTACTAGAGACACTGCGCAACACGTCTGACAGAACCTGCACCGCAGTTTCGCCGTGCTTTTTAATTTAGCGAACGATCGGAAGTCGAAGGCAAAAAAAATAGCGCTCGTAACTGGGAGAAGGTGTCACGCTGAAATCGGTGCGAACTCGCAACCGGACAGTCACAGAAATTTTCTGAAGGGTTCCTCTGGCGCCGCTGTCAGCTTGCCCCGCAAACGGTCACTATGTCGCCCAGGCCTGAAACGGAGTTTTGCGACCGTGTCTGGGAGATGCGCTGCTACTGAGGGGCGAGTCGGCCGCAGCGAGTGGCACGCCGCGGAAGACGCTGTGCTGCGGTCACGGGGGAGCCCTGTCACTGCTCGGTGCTGGGGCTGGCCGCGCGTTGCGCCGCGTCACACGTCGGCCAGCCGACACAGCGGCGGAACGGAGGCCCCAGCCGCACCGCTCGCCCCAGGGGCGGCCTCCCGCCTGGCAGCGCCGGGTCCAGGGTGCTTTTGTCGCCCTGTAGCGGGCTGTGCGCTGCCAGGTTAACGGTGTGTGTGGTACTCGAACAGGATATCGGTTTTACAAACATGGATGAGATTAAAAGTGCTCAGTTAGGAGACGTCTAAGCTGTCCCGAAGAAACAGATCCTAAAGTGTTTCGGGAATTGGAAAAAGCACTGGCGTAAGTGTATAGTATGTATTGGGGAAAATTTTGAACAGCATAACATTGCTATAGATTAACAAATAAAGTTCTTACCAAAAAAATAAAAATGAATATGTGAACGCACCTCGAATGTCAATCTTTTTGCTTAGAAGTCCAGAATCACTGTACATGTTTCGAAGGAAATTTCAGCACATGTTTTAAGCAATATGTCTTAGAATCAGGTGAATAGTGACCCAGATACAGATTTAATGTTCCATAAGCATCAAAGTTTTTACGTGAAACGGTCTAGAACGATGGGGTTCCTCCCAAAATTATAATTTTCCTTCGTGGCGATTCCAGCAAACTATGCGGTTTATTTTTCCGTTCGCGTTGTAGAAAATTTAAAATCCTAAATCAACGCAGTCAAAAGATATGGCTATATATGTCACATATTTTGATACTCGCGAACACACTCATCGAAACCCACAGATGAACTACCCATATACATTAGAAAGTTTGTACGCAGCTCTGAGAGAGTGAGTCCTATTCGCATTTCTCCGGTTTTTTTTACTAACGGAATCACAGTGTGGAGAGGTGTGGGAGAAGATCTTAATTTCATCAGACATTTTCTGATATTATGTATTTAAAATAAGCAGCAGAAATTAGTGTGTCCCAGAAGAACATAAACCGGGACAGCGGCTATTACAGCGTGGAAGCGGCCCCCGACGCTGACGTCGCACAACGAGAGGCGCCGGGATGTCGACGTTGCTAGGAGACCGCCAGCACGGAATGGTGGCCTCACCCACATCTGGCCTGTAAGCCCTCACCGTAGCAGCAGCCACAACAGTCGGCTGTTCCTGGCGGAGGTGATGGAGCATTCGGTGGGAAGCTCCAAACTGTACTCAGATTTGGCGCGCCAAATAGAGCGATAATAATTTAGACTAAGATGTCGTCCCGAAAAACTTCGATCTCTTACTGACATCAGTCCAGTTGCCCACTACGCCCTTTGATGCTATTTCGTTTTCTGAGAGCTCACAAAGCAGATTAGTATCCTTAACATCGGTTTGCTGCATAATTCGCGAACATATTTGTAGTTCGAAAATAATAAAGTTCGCAAGGACCGAAAAGCTTATGTCCACTAATGAGCACAGTTTTAGAAAGCATCACTAGTGCGAAACTCAGCTTGCCCTTTCCCTACATGTTACACTGCGAATGCGAACTACAGATCAAGGCCAACAGACAGATTCCATATTTTTTTTTTTTTTTTTTTTTTTTTTTTTATTTCCAGAAAGCATTTGAGACATCGTCTAGTTGCATGCTGCTGAAAACGGAAGAAGGAGGGAAAGAAGATGGGGTTTAACGCCCAATCGACGTCGAGAACATTAGGGATGGAGCACCAGCTCTGATCATTTCAAGGATGGGGAAGGAAATCGGCCGTGCCCTTCCAAGTGAATCATCCCGGCATTTCTCTGCAGCCATTTAGGGAAATCACGGAAAACCTGAATGTGGATGGCCGGTCGCGGTTTCGAACCGTCATCCTCCCGAAGGCTAGTTCCGTGTGCTAACCACTGCGCCACCTCGCTCGGTCCTGAACGAGCTGAATAGGGTCCCAGTGTATTGACGACGCGTGTTCATCAGACAGAAGATTATCAAATGTTCAAATGTCTGTTAAATCTTACGGGACTTAACTGCAAAGGTCATCAGTCCGTAAGATTACACACTACTTAACCTAAATTATCCTAAGGAGAAACAAACACACACACACACCCATGCCCGAGGGAGCACTCGAACCTTCACCGGGATTAGCGGCACAGTCCATGACTGCAGCGCCTTACACCGCTCGGTTAATCCCACGCGGGCACAAAATTATCGTCAGGAATGCCCCAGGGAAGCATCATGGGCAGCAGTATGCCGGTGTTTGCTGATGATGCTGTGGAGCATCGGAAGGTGTCATCGTCGAGTGACTGCAGGAAAATACAAGGTGACTTACTTAAAATTTCTAGCCGGTGTGATGAGTGGGAGCTATCTCTAAATGTAGAAAAATGTAAGTATATGCGAATGAGAAGAGGAAACAAAGCTGCAATATTCGGATTCAGCATCAGTAGTGTCCTGGTCAGTACAGTCACGTCCTTTAAGTATGTGGGCGTGACCTTACATGTGAGCACTGTAATAGGGAAGGAGAATGGTCGACTTCGGTTGATTAGGAGAACTGTGGGTAAAGTGTGGTTCATCTGTAAAGGAGACCTCATATAGGGCGCCGGTGCAACATATTCTTGAGTACTGCTCGAGTATTTGGGGCCCCTCTAGGTCGGAAAAGGGAGGACACGCAGCAATTCAAAGGCGGTTTGTTGAATTTGTTACCAGTAGGTCTGAACAACACACAAGTATTACGGAGGTGCTTCGGAAGCTCAAATGGAAATCCCTCGAGGGCAGGCGACGTTCTTTTGGACAAGCACTGTTGAGAGAACTGGAAGCGGCATCTGCCTGTCTCGGCACTGCTCGGCACGTGTCGGTACTGCTCGGCTCTTCTCGGTACACGGCGACGTCGCACTTAGCAGTGCGGTGCAGCACTTTCCGGTCGGAACGACATTATTCAGTTGGGCGCAATCGATACATCAGCGCTGTGTATTTATTATTTTTGCTCGGCTACTTCGAGCTCTTCGAGGTGGAGCCTCTTTAATCTCAAACTAGCAAACGGAATTACATACCGTAGATGTTTCCGTGCCTCTCCCTCTCTCTGCTGCTGCTGACTTGTGCCTGCTGAAGCCTGCGACTTTCTCCGTTTCTTTATCCCGGAGGTCCGGTGGTCGGCCTCCGGGTCTTCACCTTTCTCTGGGACTCCATTCGCGTACTTTCGTTCTCGTTCGTGGTATAAAAGAAGTCCACAAGTCAGGTGGCTGTTTGCACAAAGGGAAGCAGTGTAGCGGTCTACCGTCACAAGCCCTTAAGGGGGGACGCCCGTGAACGCGCTGCATTTTTAGTATTATCTTCACCCTCACAGTGCAACTCATCTGTAAATGAGAGGTAGCTCAAAATTCTTGCCCACAATTAGGGTCATTAGTCAAAGCATTTCTGCCGACCGTGGTGGCCACGTGGTCCTAGGCGCTGGAATCCAGGAACTGCGCGACTGCTACGGTCGCGGGTTCGGATCCTGCCTCGGGCATGGATGTGTGTGATGTCCTTAGGTTAGTTAGGTTTAAGTAGTTCTACGTTCTAGGAGACTGATGACCTCAGATGTTAAGTCCCATAGTGCTCAGAGCCATTTTCAAAGCATTTCTCAAAAAAAAATCATCGAGACATTTATTATATTTTGCTACAGCCAACCAAATTTATAATAGGTATAAAAAACGGAACACTACTTGACACCGGTGCCATTTTCTTTGGAACCACTGACTGCACAGCTTGGAAAATGAGTCCTAGTACACACAGCATTCACATGTGTGTTTTGTGCCTCCAGTTTCCTTCCCTGATGCTGATCTGTGAAAAAGACAAGTAATTTATTTTACTACAATAGAAATATTTAAAAATGTAGCTCAAATATCACTGACATTGTTGTTGTTGTTGTTGTGGTCTTCAGTCCTGAGACTGGTTTGACGCAGCTCTCCATGCTACTCTGTCCCGTGCGAGCTTCTTCATCTCCCAGTACCCACTGCAACCCACATCCTTCTGAAACTGCTTAGTCTATTCATCTCTTGGTCTCCCTCTACGATTTTTACCCTCCAATACTAAACTTGTGATCGCTTGATACCTCAGAACATGTCCTACCAACCGGTCCTTTCTTCTTGTCAAGTTGTCCCACAAACTCCTCTTCTCCCCAATTCTATTCAATACCTCCTCATTAGTTATCTGATGTACCCATCTAATCTTCAGCATTCTTCTGTAGCACCACATTTCGAAAGCTTCTGTTCTCTTCCTGTCCAAATTATGTATCGTCCATGGCTACACTCCATACAAATACTTTCAGAAACGACTTGCTGACACTTAAATTTATACTCGATGTTAACAAATTTCTCTTCTTCATAAACGCTTTCCTTGCCATTGCCAGTGTACATTTTATATCTTCTCTACTTCGACCATCATCAGTTATTTTGCTCCCCAAATAGCAAAACTCCTTTACTACTTTAAGTGTCTCATTTCCTAATCTAATTCCCTCACCATCACCCGACTTAATTCGACTACATTCCATTATCCTCGTTTTGCTTTTGTTGATGTTCATCTTATATCCTTCTTTTAAGACACTTGTAAGGTGTCAGGCAAATCCAACACCTTCCATGAAAACCCTGACATGATAAGCAAATCCAGTAGTATGTCACATAGCTCTGAATAAATCGTTACATTCAATTAACCAAAGTAATATGAGTAACGAGTGAGCAAATGGAATACCACAGACTAACACAAGAATGCGTAAATGCATGTCATACCTTCCCACCGTGATACAGATGCAGTTCTGAGGGGAGAAACGAGAACAGAAGCCGAGAGCAGAACCGTGTTAAGCTAGAAGGCCCTACGATAAGGGACGGACTGGACACCCACGTCGCCAGCTAACCACTAGGGCCACACCACCAGTAAGTTTTAGCGTGAGACTTTTTCGCGTCTCTGTTACGTCAAGGACCACCCCCCCCCCCCTTCAGCCAATGTTAAAAGCTACAGCCCTCCAGAAAAACATTATAGATCTTACGATAACACAAAAAGGGCCACACCACTCGCAAGTTTTAGCGTGAGACTTTTTCGCGTCTCTGTTACGTTAGGACCACCCCCCAGCCCATGTTAAAAGATAGAGCCCTCCAGAAGAACAGTATAGATCTTACGATAACGCTAAAAGGACCACACCAGCTGCAAGTTTTAGCGTGAGACTTTTTCGCGTCTGTGTTACGTTGCAAACTTTAAAAACATTGCCCCACCACGAAAAGTGTAACGTTTCTCATTGGATAGACAGAATTTTTGTAGGCGGAGCTTAAGGTTAATATTGAGACCTTGATTGGTCAGATGAAAACACAGCCAGATAGGTTTTTTTTAAACCAACTTCGGTAGATGGTAGTAAGGAGAAGCGAGAAGTTATTTAGTTCCGAGACGGCGAGCTGGATAGCTGCTGTGCTGCCTGCGGCCTCCTGACGAACACCAACAAGGTAATGAACGCACGCGATGCCGCATAACAGCGTATAAAGCTTTACTCAGAACTGCAGAAGTATCATCTGTTACACCCCCTTTTTGCGTAATACTAGTGTCGATCGTCAATTAAAGCTCATGGTGTTCACATTTGCCACTTGAAGTAAAAATCTGAAACGCAATGATTTTTCTGTTATATAGTTATTGAGAAGCCACATCAGCCACTGTAATTTACAAGTGAGATAAGTAATTAAAGATAATTGAGGGTCACTGTAGACCATTTTGATAGTTTGCTCTTTTGTGAAACTTAATTTAAACCTAGATTATAGATGTGATATGGCATAGGTCATCCTTCGATCCATTGTAGATCTTGGAAACCCATTCAGGGAATATTCGTTCACATTTTTCTTGAACGCAGTTGGTTTTTACCATCCTGTATTAAAACACTTCCTTTTATTAATAGTGCGGTTTATAAACAATGTTTTGTGAGTAGAATAAAATTTCCAATAGTAAACTTAACTGCTTTTTCGTCGTTATTTTACCAGCTAACTAAAAATAGGAAAGCCTTGAACCCCTTCCACTAAATTTAGTTAGTATTAAAATTCTTTTACAGGGAGTGCAGTGGAGCTGACGCTGAAATCATTAAGTATTTGGTTATATCATCGCTAGTCTCACTGAACTCTTCTGAATTGTACATGTCATGTGTGGTCTGGCGTCTCCTTTCCAGCAACAGGTCCCAATTCAAACTAGTCAATTCCCTAAAAAACACGCTCAGAGCGTCGTTGCGCGAAAGTGGTAGGGAGACACGATATAGAACAAACAGACACCACCATGAATCTTAGACACTGTCCATTCCGTTCAACTGATCTTCCTAGTCCTTTCCTGTCTCTGACAGAATTACAATGTCTTCGGCGAACCTCAAAGTTTTTATTTCTTCTCCATAGATTTTAATGCCTACTCCTAATTTTTCCTATGTTTCCTTTACTGCTTTCTCAGTATACAAATTGGATAGCATTTGGGAGAGGTTACAACCCTGTCTCACTCGCTTCCCAACCACTGCTTCCTTTTCATGTCCCTCGACTCTTGTAACTGCCATCTGGTTTCTAACATCATTATCATATTAGATATTAATTTTTCAGGAAATACTAGGCAAGGAATGGTAGAGGAGGTCATTCTAAATATCTGCACCAATTTTTGTGAGTTTAACTTCAGTCATTTAGGAGAAAGGTGTACCTGAAAGATGAAAATCCAAGTTTTCGGAAAATCGCAAAAGATGATTTACAGGTTTATTAACTTACCACTATGCTCGTTTTGAACATTCCAGCTGCATACTCCACTTGTCCTCCTGTTTCCTTATCCTCCATACTCTTCCCCTTTATCCTTTTCTTTACCCTGGACTCCTTGGTAGCAGCTTCTGCAGCTGTCTCTACTTCGGCTACCCGCCGCTTATCAGTAGCAATTAGAGCTGAAGCCATATTCCTTCCCGTCCGGATGTTCAATTTCTTCATAACATTGATCCTTGAAATTGCACCATCATTGAATGTTATTATTGCATCCAGTAGACCAATTTTCAGCACTGTCACCCCAAAAATACAGTTTTCGGTATTCTCTCCCATATACAGCTGTTGAAGCTTTCATTTGCATTCTGAGAGGGACCATGCATACATTTCCTAAGTAGGTTTTTATTTGCACACCCTTATATATAAGCCTAATTGCCTCCATTACAGCAAGTGGTAAGGAATATTTGTGGGTACATTGTATGCCTGTAGCGTAGCTCAACCAGTACCTGCACCACGAATGTTCCCCTTTTTGACACAAACCATGCCGTGGGGTTTCATCTGTTGACCCTCTGTGAAACCATGTTGCCCAAAAAGCTCGCCCCATGTTCTCTAAATCTCCTACATTTCTCCTTATTGCCAGTCTATAACATTGCGTAAAAGAATCAAGTTCACTTTTTGTAAGACGACCTGGACCACCTATGTGTTTTCCGTCTGACAGTTTTCTTCCACTGAAGTTTTTACATAAATCTGTCAGCCAAGCTCCCATTCTTTTTCGTACATGCCCAACACATTCAAGTTTTTGTATCAGAGTGTCCCTGTACGGTCTGTAAACGACGCACCACTGTTGTTAATGACAGTCTCCATCCCTAAGGTAGCCTACATACCTCACACCACGACTGACCTCTGATCTTCTAAAAATGTTTAGAACTCCTTTCGTTTCCATGTTTACACTTGGGCCATAAAAAATTCTTTACACAAACATGGGTGTCAATATATTTATTTGAACAACCCTGGCAGTCGTTTGTTAGACACTCATAATCTAGTATCTTCCCAGTTTCAGTAAATGTGGCAGTTATCTTTTCACTGAATGTTCACTCACACCACATAAAGCATTATGTATTAATTTATCTCTCAAAGCTCAGTGGAGGTGGAGGAAATCCATCACTGTGCAAAAATCTCGGCAGCCCTCCTTCCCCTTCGAATATATCGCATTGCATAAGCAAGCTGAATATTTACACTATAATGTCAACTATCAGTTACTAGCGATGTCATAGTACCACTGTGCATCTTACACGACATACAGGCAATCACTAACCGACTTGAAAGACCCTTCCAGGCTTAAATGTCCTCAGAAACGTCAAAACTACCTTCACGACTGCAGTACTTATATTTCACAGCACTCTTCAAAAGTCTTGACAGCATATTTAGGTTCACAATGACATTTCCGTAGTTATTGCTCCTCACAATGCTACTAGGTTTGTTTTTATTACATTCAGAAAGCGAAAGTTTAAGTCTGCAGACACAGTTCCCGCGGGCGACTTTTGAAGCAATTGATGTGTATTATTCGGTTGTGTTTGGAACCGGTTGCCGTGAAATTTTCTTTTGGGGCTAAATTTCTTTATTTGTAGCACAGGAAACACACACACAGAAACAAAACACGCGTGTGAAATCCCAAAATCATATATTCTCAGATCTATGTTTACATTCGAACCATAGCCTTCTAGACATGCCTGTACATTGGTTCCGGGAGTCAGTGTCTTCTAGAATACACCTGTGTCAACGATCCGTAACTAACGACGGAAAAAACGGAAGAACAAAATAATGCATCACGTATTCTGACGCACTTCTAACTGAAAGATGGGCCTGGCCCCTGTGCAACATTACGTTCAACCTCAATTTTAGAACGAATGGAAAATGATAATGGCCATAAAGTATACATTTTTGAAATCATCATGAAAGGCTCTTTTTTAAGTGACTGATTTTTATTTGTGAACTGAAACTACTTATGATACAAAAGGAAGATTAAAACAGTTATTTGTGTCAAACACAGAAGGAGTAGCGTCACTACAGGATGCGATATTGGGTCTGAAGTACATCTGATGTTCTAAAAAAGTGTAAGACAGTGACTTGTAAGGTTTTTCTTTTTTCCTTATCCGTTAATATCTACTGCCAAATAACTACTAACCAAAAGATGAACAAGAGTGTGAGAATTTTTTTCAAATTTTTGGTCATTTTCACGAGCATGTCCCCTTAAACATGAATGGGAATGACAATAGAGAAGGAAGAAAATTACCAATACCAATTATGCAGCCGCGTAACCGACGGATATCACAAATTTTGCAACAGCACGACATTACAACACCATGCAAAAAGAGTTTAAAGATGTAGTTGACAATGAAAGAGCAAAAAATTACAACGATCGACAGACGATACGTACCGAATTCATTGTTGTGTACATCAAGATGCATCTTGTGGCAAAACCGCTAGCATGGAGCACCTGATGAAATTTTATTTCATTTCTAGTCAGAGACAAACTCTTACATAATTGTATACATTACTGCATTACATTACTACATACATTATGGTTTATAAATTAAACCAGTCAAAGAATAAAATAGGTATATACATACATTAGATTATATTAACAAACATTGGTAATTTAACTATACAATGGGTGCCCAAAAATTAGCAACGTCCAATGCACTTTGTGTAGCATTTACCAGATCTTCCATTATGCACACAGCTGGAGGTAGTGTGCATTGCAGCAGATGTGACGATGTCTGCACAGCAGCTCCAGTCACACCTGGGAGAGTTCACATGGAAGCACTACCTCTGTAGGTTGCTCTTCGAGCTTGTGACACAGAAACGCAGGCGATTAAGTGATTTCCGTGTGAACCATTTCTGTGTGTTGCCTGGGGGGAAGAGCTGCTTGTGGAATCAGCCACTCGTCCAGGTGTTGGAATCTGGCCTGCCATCTCTTCTCCCGCTGTTGATGTGGTGTGTCAGCGAGTGCGTGTGTTCTGCGAAGAAAGCTCTTTCTAGACGGAGTTCTTTGCTCTGCCGGCTGATGGCCATGTAGTGGGTGGGCTTTGGCTGTTTATGCCTTTTTCATTTCATTTTGTGCTGGTGTATCCCGTCTGATGTCCGGAGGGGCTATGCCGGCTAAGCAGTGCGGTACTTCCACGCGCGCGGCTGTCAGACGGCCCGCCATGATACGACATGTCTCGTTCAGAGCAACATCAGCTTCCCTGGTGTGTGTGGATCTGCACCATACTGGGCAAGCGTACTCAGCTGCAGAGTAGCAGAGGGCTAATGCGGATGTCCGCACTGTATTTGGCTGTGCTCCTCATGTTGCTCCTGCCAGCTTCGCAACAACATTGTTCCTGGCAGCCGCTTTTTGCTTTGTTTTTAAGCAG
This sequence comes from Schistocerca gregaria, assembly GCF_023897955.1. NCBI lineage: Eukaryota > Metazoa > Arthropoda > Insecta > Orthoptera > Acrididae > Schistocerca > Schistocerca gregaria. The sequence continues at coordinate 40,214,997 of NC_064925.1, read as the reverse complement.
TGCTCCTTGCAAGTGAGAACACGGTCCAGAGTGCCCCGAGGTATTTTGCTGTCTTACAGATACATTGGGCAGGAACATCTCTAGAACTCTGCAAGGTTCTGCTAGCCTGTTTGTTTCTAAGGTGAAAAACTCAGGTCTGAGTTTTACATGCATTTGGTTCAAATGGCTCTAAGCACTATGAGACTTAACTTCTGAGGTCATCAGTCCCCTAGAACTTACAACTACATAGACCTAAGTAATCTAAGGAGATCACACACACCCATGACCGTAGCGGTCGCGCGGTTCCAGACTGAAGCGCCTAGAACCGCTCGGGCCACATGGATTTGGTTTCAGCTGATTGTCCCTGTAATAGATACACAATTTTTTTTAAAGCATTCTGCTGCGCGCTCTCAATGGTATGTCCTTGAGCTGGGATTACACGGTCATCTGCATATATGAAGCTTTGCGTTCCTTCTCGTAACGGCTGGTCTTTAGTGTATATATGGAAAGGAGTTGGTGCCTGATGGAATTGGTGGAATGGACAGTAAATTTTCGGTGAGATTCAATTACGAGTATGGAGACTTTATGTACTGCTGTAAACTACGGTGCTTAAGCCAACTGGCATGCCTGGAACGAATTTTCGATTTAAATATCCTACTATTGAATTTCAGAACTAAAAACGAAAGCAGGAGCAAAAAGCAGAACGCGCGGAATGGATTACAGACGTCGCTAAGTACACTTGGCTGCACACTGCCGGCTTCAGACGTTCCAAGATGAGAAACAACTCATTTCTGATTTGATGAGGTTGCATTTAAAAGGAAAACTGCTTTGTGGAAGGGACGAATTCTGACACTAAACGTCGCCCGTTTCCCTGCACTCACCAGCGTTAAGGAAAAGGCGAATGTTGACGAATTCTTTGCGGCCTTGGAAGAGTTACAAGGATTGATTTATAAACGTTTTGAGGACTCAAAAACAGTTAAAGGAATGTCTGACTTGTCAATAATATTCTTCTGGGTTTGAAGCCGCATTGACAACTATAAAATTCGGACGTTTCGGTGGCTGTTGTAAGACGCTTCCTCAGGGAAGCCTAACAGCAGTTAGCAGTACACTCTTGAGGAAGGCGTATTGCAACAGCCGCCGAAACATAGGAATTTTATAGTTGACAATGCAGCCTCAAACGCAGAAGAATTTTATTGACTGTGACAACGGCCGCGGAAGCTTACGTTTACAGATTTTCGAGCTGTTTACCAGATCATTTGCCGTTTCAGCTGAAAGCGCACCTGGGCATGTGCTGATGGAACTAAATGACCCGCGGGTATCTCCCGTTTAAACCACAGTTGTGCTGCGGTAAAACTGTACAGGAATTCTACATTGTTCTCCGGAGAAAGAGTTCCCATATCTCCGTAATGAGGTTGCATACGCAACACGGCACTTCGACGTGCGTGAAAGGGTTTTTCGAGTGTGAAAGTAAGTACGTCGCTATTATGTGCCAACGTGAATGACGAAAATGAGCTAAGTTTTTCCTCATCCGACCATATGCCGACGGTTTGAACAAGATAAAAATTTTATTATGTGTACAGCGTGTCAGAAATAATTAAATAATACTAAACATTTGTTTTGTTTTTGATTTGTGTTAGTTTGTTACCTGTTCCATCGATCAATTTCACTGTAACCGTTATGATGTTAGAACGTGTCGGGAGCATAAGAAATGCACACATGAATCAAGTATTTTTCTTTTTTTAAGCTTAAAATTTTTATTACCTACCCCATTTCCTTAAATGGCACAAAATGCATGCATTATACCTACAGATTTATTTATTCCTATTCAAGAGTTCATCTATGATATAGAAGGAGCTGTCAAGTAGATATGATTTCAGTTTATTTTTGAAACTATAACTGCTGCCTGTCAGACATTTTATTTCAGCTGGTAATTTATCGAAAAGTTTTATAGCAGCACATTTTACCCTTCGTGTGCCAAGATAGGTTAAGTAGAGGATAGTGTAAGTCTTTCGTTCTTCTTATATTATAATCATGAATGTCACTCTTCTTTTTAAACTGGTCCATGTTGTCGAGAACAAATTTCATTACTGAGTAAATGTACTGTGAGGCTCTTGTAAGAATCCTTAACCTTCTACACAGATGCCTACAAGATGTGCGACTATGACCCCATACATTGTTCTAACCACTTTCTTTTGAGCAGTGGATACTTTTTTGCCTCAACGTTGAGGTACCCCAAAATATTATTCCATATGACATCAGAGTGTGAAATTATGCAAAGTATATCAGCTTACTAACTTCTATATCATCAAAATTGGCAATTATTCTGGTTGCGCAAGTTGCTTAACCTAGTCGCTTTATGAGATCCAAAATATAAATTTTGCAATTAAGATTCTTATCTATATGTACACACAAAAACTTTGTATCCTCTACCCTGGCTACTGACTTCTGTTGACGTGTTATATTTATTCAAGGAACCATACTCCTTGCAGCAGAAAACAGAACTTTAAAAAAAGCACAGTACATCCAGAGCAAGCCCACACCCAGAAAAAGCAATTAACTTTTCCAAAGACATTATTTGTATTATTTAGAAATATGAAATACGAAACCAAGCCACATGCAGGCCGTTCATTGGTCCTTGTACGACAACACTGCGATACGTTTGAAGCCCTGCCCCCCCCCCCCCCCCCCCCCCCCCCCCCGGGCGGCGCCAGCCAGGCTACTGCAGTCTGTCGTCCTAAGTACGCGCCCGCTACGGTAGTTTTCCTACTGGTCTCGATCATTTCAGATCGTAACCGCTTTGGCTGTTTGTTAGGTGTCTTGCATTCCTATCGGGCGTTACCTCGTAACGATCGCTTTCTTTGCGTATGCGATCAGTGTCTTACTAGAGTCTCCATGAAATCGGAAGTGGTGGACCATCTAGAAACTGAGTGAGGATATAAGAAGGGCCATATAACCTACGGAACATTTTTATTCCACATAGTTATCCTCCTGTCTTTTTCTTAAAAATAACATCATTTATAGCAAAATTGAAATTGTCAATGTTTACGTCACGTTTTATTTGAAACTTGTTGATTTGTAACTTGAAAGAGAGGGATGTTGTAATAAGAATTTTAAAAAAATACACTACTGGCCATTAAAATTGCTACACCAAGAAGAAATGCAGGTGATAAACAGGCATTCATTGGACAAAAATATTATACTAGAACTGACATGTGATTACATTTTCACGCGATTCGGGTGCATAGATCCTGAAAAATCAATACCTAGAACAACCACCTGTGGCCGTAATAATGGCCTTGATACGCCTGGGCATTGACTCAAACAGAGCTTGGATGGCGTGTACAGGTACAGCTGCCATGCAGCTTCAACACGATACCACAGTTCATCAAGTGACCGGCGTATTGTGACGAGCCAGTTGCTCGGCCACCATTGACCAGACGTTTTCAATTGGTGAGAGATCTGGAGAATGTGCTGGCCAGGGCAGCAGTCGAACATTTTCTGTATCCAGAAATTCCCGTACAGGACCTGCAACATGCGGTCGTGCTTTATCCTGTTGAAATGTACGGTTTCGCAGGGATCGAATGAAGGGTAGAGCCACGGATCGTAACACATCTGAAATGCAACGTCCACTGTTCACAGTGCCGTCATTGCGATCAAGAGGTGACCGAGACGCGTAACCAATGGTACCCCATACCGGATCATACGCCAGTATAGCGACGACGAATACACGTTTCCAAAGTGCGTTCACCGCGATGTCGCTAAACACGGATGCGACCATCATGATGCTCTAAACAGAACCTCGATTCACCCGAACAAATGACGTTTTGCCATCCGTGCACCCAGGTTCGTCGTTGAGTGCACCATCGCAGGCGCTCCTGTCTCTGATGTAGCGTCAAGGGTAACCGCAGCCACGGTCTTCCAGCCGATAGTCCATGCTGCTGCAAACTTCGTCGAACTGTTCGTGCAGATAGTTGTAGTCTTGCAAATGTCCCCATCTGTGGACTCAGGGATCGAGACGTGGCTGCACGATCCGTTACAGCCATGCCGATAAGATGCCTGTCATCTCGACTGCTAGTGATACGAGGCTGTTGAGTCCAGCACGGCGCTCCGTATTACCCTCCTGAACCCACCGATTCCATATTCTGCTAGCAGTCATTGTATCTCGACCAACGCGAGCAGCAATGTCGCCATACGATAAACCGCAATCGCAATATGCTACAACCCGACCTTTATCAAAGTCGGAAACGTGATGGTACGCATTTCTCCTCCTCACACGAGGCATCACAACAACGTTTTACCAGCCAACGCCGGTCAACTGCTGTTTGTTTATGAGAAATCTGTAGGAAACATTCCTTATGTCAGCACGTTGTAGGTGTCGCCATCGACGCCAACCTTGTGTGAATGCTCTGAAAAGCTAATCATTTGCATATCACACCATCTTCTTCCAGTCGGTTAACTTTCGTGTCTGTAGCACGTCATCTTCGTGGTGCAGCAATTTTAATGGCCAGTAGTGTATACAGATTTATTATATACAGCTAGAAAAAAAGCAATTTCCCAAAAAACGTAAAATTAGATACGGACGCACATTAAAAAGATATCAAACATGGCTTCAACAGGAAACTCTTGTCTGGAAAAGAATGGTCCATATCTTGGAGTTCAATCAAGTCGTGGCTGGCATTCATGCAGATTTATATTTGTTCGGAAGTAAAGAAGTGCGGCCAACTTTGCACACATTTTTTCCTCTTCAAACCATTCTGGAGAATGTCTTCAACACTCGATTCAGAGATGGTGCTCCGCTGCGATTTGTGATAGACAACTTTGAAACAGTTTGTCGAAAAAAAAGGGGGGGGGGGAATTTTTGTCAGTTTTTCCTGTGAAAGTTGGCAGAAAATGACGCCGTTGAACAAATATATTTACTAACGTGCCACTAAATCAAATCCACTTATATTTTCGATAAAACGACAGTATTCTAACTTTTAATGAATTAAGTTGGTATGACTGCGCGTGATGAAGCAGTGGTGCTAATAAACAAATAAGCTCGAATCTGCTTGGTTTATAACGAGCCGCAGTACACGCTTCCAGTCTGGTACGGAACGACTGCCACACACGTGTCAGAATTTCAACGGTGTCAGAGCGTGCTGCAGTAATTCGGCGTTGCTTATTATCGGGTGTCGTTGGTTTGTCCTTGTGCACAGCGTCTTTGATTTTTCCCCACAGAAAAATGTCTACAAGTGTCAAATTCGGGGATCGGGCCGGCCAAGGTACATGTCCTCTGCGTCCGGTCGAACGATTCGGAAACAATTCGTGAAGATCGGCTGTAGTTATTTGTGCACTGTGAGCTGGGCAGCCATAATGTTGGTACCACAGGTTCCTCCTAGTGTACAGAGGCACGTCTTGTAGCACCTGTGGAAGATGGCCTGGCAGGTGGCTGCAATACTTGTGTGGGTTCACTGTTCCGTCTATGAAAAACGGACCTATAAGCTGATGGTACAATCTCACACCACACGTTTACACTCCATGGACGCTGACGTTCCATCTGAAGCCTGTGGGGTTTGTCAACATACCAATAGTGCATGTTCCGGATCTTGCCTGGCCACGGTTGGTAAATGTGGCTTCATCACTAAACAAGATACGTGACACATCTGGAGTATCCTGTCTCAATTCACATGCACAAAAGTTAACGCGATTCTCATAAACGTTTGCATGCAGCTCGTCATGGAGACCGATGGGACAAAGATGTAACCTGTGTCGACGGACAATGCATAGGACACTTGCCTGACTCATGCCACTTCTTGCCACATACAATGTCCAAGAACGAACTGCATTCCTTCTACATCCTCCATACACCATGAGCGTGTGGGCTTTTTCTGCATTCGTAAATCCCATCGTCTACTCACGAAATACTGCTTGGACTGTCATAGCAAGTCGTAATGTACTCAAGAACACGCAAGCGCGCTGTAAGCAAACGTAACAACATCGTACCTATCAATTACGCTGGAGGTAGCTTACAAAACACTCGTTCGACCTATACTTGAGTATTGCTCATCAGTGTGGGATGCGTACCAGATTGGGTTGACGGAGGAGATAGAGAATATCCAAAGAAGAGCGGCGCGTTTCATCACAGGGTTATTTGGTAACCGTGATAGCGTTACGGAGATGTTTAGCAAACTCAAGTGGCAGACCCTGCAAGAGAAGCGCTCTGCGTCGCGGTGTAGCTTGCTCTCCAGGTTTCGAGAGGGCGCGTTTCTGGATGAGGTATCGAATATATTGCTGCCCCCTACTTATACCTCCCGAGGAGATCACGAATGTAAAATTAGAGAGATTCGAGCGCGCACGGAGGCTTTTAGACAGTCGTTCTTCCCGCGAACCATACGCGACTGGAACAGAAAAGGGAGGTAATGACAGTGGCACGTAAAGTGCCCTCCGCCACACATCGTTGGGTGGCTTGCGGAGTATAAATGTAGATGTAGATGTAGATGTAGATGAGCGGCACAAACAAGTGTCGTTGCGGAAACTCTGGACAATACGAGACCTTGTAAATGACTCGCACTGAACTCCTGCAACAAGAACCACTGACATTCTGATTTACCCCATTTTTAGTTTGTTAATGTCAATAGGCCATGTTTCATTTAGAAAGTGAATTTTCTGTGCAAACGTACACTTTTCTAAGTATTATTACAATCTGTTTAGTGGCTAAAAACAGGAGCCCCTGACTACTCATCCACACTTTGAAGTTTGCACTCAATAGCACTTTTCATTTCCGCATTATTTGCGGTGCATGTTATAGATGATTCACCTTGTATGTAGTTTTTCCTTGATTCTTACCTAAAAAAGGTCTAGGACATAATACATAATAATCATACTGTAGATTAACTTAAATATTAATATTATATAAATTTCTATACTCGCTAATCGAAAAATACGTTTTAATCCTGGCTGAAATTGGTACCCTTTATGAGTTTTAAGTGCCATGGAAATCTACGGACTGAGGAATCCACGATGTTCCATAAGTAGTTTTAGGTCGTAATTTTTTCACCTTTTTCAAGGGGTCTCCTATTTAGATTAGGTTAGTACTTGTTTCACAGATCATGAATACGACACCTTGTAAAGATGTGGAACGTGTCAGGTTAATAAAAGGTGTCAATACAAGATGTAACATAATACGAAATATTACATGACACTTAATATTTTTAATTTTTTTTTTTTGTGGGAGGTGGGGCATTACCCACTTACTGTATCCCAAATTCATCTAATTAGTAGAAGGAGTTGCCATTCAGAAATTCTTTTAATGTCCTTTTAAATGCTACATGGCTATCTGTCGGACTTTTAATGCTATTAGGTAAGTGACCAAAGACCGAAGCTGTCGAGTGTCAGTTCTCACGAAGTCCAGTCTAGCTGTTGCCTACGTAATATCAGTGCGACATGCTTATGGCTGACATACCCCAGATAATGGGATGATGGGATTCCGAGCGGATTTCTGATGTCAAATTGATGTCAAATTAATTATCGAAATTAATTCATCAAGTAATTACCCCATCCCCGTATTACATCATGGGATTTCCCCAGCCAGCACGTGTCCCTTCCCCTACTGCCATCCCTCCACCCCTGCTAATGGCGGCAAATTGAAATTTTGGAGGGAAATTCAAACTTTTTGGCGGGCAATGTCAAATTTTGTGTGTTCACGTTGAGGTTCGGAGACCAACTGGTCTAGTTGACAACAGCACTAGCAGAGGGCGCGGTTGGCCCTCTTCGTCCCCTACTCCCCATTCCGACTCCACTCCCTTGTAAGATGTCACTGGTTCTATGTATGCATTTTCGGCTGCCGATCATTATACAGGACTGGTGAACATATCATAATTTCTGAACCATAATCTGGGTTGAACTTCATAAACAAGCTGGAGTCATACACCTCCAGAAACCTATGTAGCGTTTGTGTTGCGAAGAATCGAGGATTTATTTGGTGTGCGAGGTAATTGTTTTATCACCTTAGAGTTTGTCACCGCAGTTTACAAGTTAGAAACATGGAGGGAGGGTGTATATAGTGCACTGAAAGTACATTTGTTACATTGGAATATTAACAACATCGTATTCCAGCACTTAATAGGTTGGAAACCGCACAGCTCAAGCATCACAGTATGTTTAACTGCAAAGCCGTGCAGCCATTGGAATGCGCTTATGTTCCACGATCATTTCTCTCTTTCCGATATCTTCTTGATCCAGACACCAAACACCAGAATAATTCTTCAGGATTGTTTGCACAAATGTTTTACATAAAAATGTTTCAAACTCCTTTTCTAAGTCACTGACACAGGGTTGTGAGCTTCCCTGTATGTGCACATTTACTTGACAGTTGTCCTGTACACACAGTTAGTGCAGCATGGTGTGTAATTTCACGTGTCAAACGCCACTGCTGTGCATTTGCCTGCTTCCTCATAAGATGCATTTTCCATTGCCAGCGATCATTTTATAGGACTGATGCGACGCAGCATAATTTCTGAACCGTAATCCGATGCGATCACTGCGCACTGTGTACCTCTGAAAACTATATTGTGCATGGATCACAATGATTCCGTTTTTTCTTTGGTGCAGAAAGAAGTAGTTTTATCATCTTAAAGTTTTTCACCGTAGTAAGAGGGATGGAAAACTTGCATGGTAGATGTATGTCAGATGTTGCAAATACATGTCCTGCATTGGAGTATTAAAAGGTTTGCACTCCAAATGACTAACACTTCGGTTCCGGCGCAACATCAAATGCCGGCACGTCGGCCCGAAACGTTGCAGCAGAGAAGGCTGTGAGACGACATCAGCCAACAGAACGCCGACTCGGACGACACCACGACACGAGCGGCACCTGTATGAAGAGAACATAAGCCACGCTCCAGCTACCCTCAGCAGACTAGAAGAGCCCCATTAGAAGACGAGCTGTGATATAAACTCTATAGCAGTGACTTACCAACTTGAGAGATGTGCTTGCAGGGAAATTGTATACATCAAAGGATACTCGTTAATTGCCTGCGACCTCTCTTTGTATAAAGGCCAAGTTAAGTATTGTCAATTTAACTTATTGTAATAAACTCCAGTAATAAGACTTCCTTGAATATTGTCTAGCTGTCAGAGAAAATAGCTTCCTGGGCCCCCTATAATAGAGGAGTCGGCAGGATCTCACAATTTCAGAAACCACAGGGCTTGGGCATTGCAGCATGTTTAAGTGCAGAACCGAGTAGCCTTAGAAATGTGTGTGTTTATGTTTTACGGTCATTTCTCTCTTGCCAATACCTCCTTGCTTCTGACTCCATACACTAGAACAATACTTCAGAATTGATAGCACAGTTGATTCACATAAAATGCTTCAAACGCAATTCACCCTTCCAGTCAGTTGCAAATTAAATTGATGATAGTGTTACAGGGAGGGTTGGTCAAAGACAATGCGTAGAGATATTCCATTATCCAGCTTTATCCTATGAATGCGAGATTGCTCTGTGATTTCCATCTACATGGGAAAAGACGATAATTGTAAACGTAAATTATGCTCTATGATCGAAGTGCTAGAAATGTGTAGCTAACATAAGTGCATCAGTATAGACGCTATCTGATATACTTTGGTGTATATATTCCACAATTAACCATGAATTGAGGTACTGCACAGTCAGGTATCTCTACATTTGCCGTCTAGTATATGGTACACTCAAAGTAGTGGAGGCATGGTTTAACGATGATACAAAAATTGGGAAGCGTGCTGATATGTCATTGGCCGGCGTTCAAATTACAGAAAAAATTGTAAACTGTGGTGCTTACGATAGTAGATTGTCAGACACCAACGATGTATCTTCCATACCGTCCGTCAACTGGTACACTGTTGATTACCGCGTAAAGATGACTGACACCACTTGTTTGAGATGAAGGGAGCCTTGGCCAGCAATGAAGCAGTGACTTTGTAAGTGGGTGCAGTATAAAGTGTCAATGTTGTTGGTCTATTCAAAATGTAACACATCGGCGCGTTAAGTGGCTGCGCGGTTTCAGGCGTCATGTCGCGGATTGCGTGGCCCCTCCAGCCGGAGGTTCGAGTCCTCCGTCGGGCATGGGTGTGTGTTTGTTCTTAGCATAGGTTAGTTTAAGGAAAAGTAGCGTGTAATTCTAGGGACCGATGACCTAACCAGTTTGGTCCCTTAGGAATTCACAGACACATTTGTAACACATCACTGTGAAAGATGAGATTAAGTATCACTTTCGGGGAGCTGTTTGCAAATGATCCACAATATCGTAAACTCTTCCAGTTTCCATATGTTGTGGTATCTTTCACAAACTTTTGCAATAACAAACACCACGTCTTTCTTTTACACTCCTGGAAATGGAAAAAAGAACACATTGACACCGGTGTGTCAGACCCACCATACTTGCTGCGGACACTGCGAGAGGGCTGTACAAGCAATGATCACACGCACGGTACAGCGGACACACCAGGAACCGCGATGTTGGCCGTCGAATGGCGCTAGTTGCGCAGCATTTGTGCACCGCCGCCGTCAGTGTCAGCCAGTTTGCCGTGGCATACGGAGCTCCATCGCAGTCTTTAACACTGGTAGCATGCCGCGACAGCGTGGACGTGAACCGTATGTGCAGTTGACGGACTTTGAGCGAGGGCGTATAGTGGGCATGCGGGAGGCCGGGTGGACGTACCGCCGAATTGCTCAACACGTGGGGCGTGAGGTCTCCACAGTACATCGATGTTGTCGCCAGTGGTCGGCGGAAGGTGCACGTGCCCATCGACCTGGGACCGGACCGCAGCGACGCACGGATGCACGCCAAGACCGTAGGATCCTACGCAGTGCCGCAGGGGACCTCACCGCCACTTCCCAGCAAATTAGGGACACTGTTGCTCCTGGGGTATCGGCGAGGACCATTCGCAACCGTCTGCATGAAGCTGGGCTACGGTCCCGCACACCGTTAGGCCGTCTTCCGCTCACGCCCCTACATCGTGCAGCCCGCCTCCAGTGGTGTCGCGACAGGCGTGAATGGAGGGACGAATGGAGACGTGTCGTCTTTAGCGATGAGAGTCGCTTCTGCCTTGGTGCCAATGATGGTCGTATGCGTGTTTGGCGCCGTGCAGGTGAGCGCCACAATTAGGACTGCATACGACCGAGGCACACAGGGCCAACACCCGGCATCATGGTGTGGGGAGAGATCTCCTACACTGGCCGTACACCTCTGGTGATCGTCGAGGGGACACTGAATAGTGCACGGTACATCCAAACCGTCGTCGAACCCATCGTTCTACCATTCCTAGACCGGTAAGGGAACTTGCTGTTCCAACAGGACAATGCACGTCCGCATGTATTCCGTGCCACCCAACGTGCTCTAGAAGGTGTAAGTCAACTACTCTGGCCAGCAAGATCTCCGGATCTGTCCCCCATTGAGCATGTTTGGGACTGGATGAAACGTCGTCTCACGCGGTCTGCACGTCCAACACGAACGCTGGTCCAACTGAGGCGCCAGGTGGAAATGGCATGGCAAGCCGTTCCACAGGACTTCATCCAGCATCTCTACGATCGTCTCCATGGGAGAATAGCAGCCTGCATTGCTGCGAAAGGTGGATATACACTGTACTAGTGCCGACATTGTGCATGCTCTGTTGCCTGTGTTTATGTGCCTGTGGTTCTGTCAGTGTGATCATGTGATGTATCTGACCCCAGGAATGTGTCAATAAAGTTTGCCATTCCTGGGACAATAAATTCACGGTGTTCTTATTTCACTTTCCAGGAGTGTATTTGAACCACCTGGTGTGTTGTGGGAGCAGCATTGTTGACAACATGCGATATCCAGCTTTCTAACAGAGCCAGTAGATCAAAACATGTTAATGATGCTTGAGCTCCTGACATAGACCTCCAAGTCGTGGTGGTATAAAAAAACTTAAAAAAAACTGATACTGTACAGGGCTGCAGTCATACACCACTCGGATGTGTTAGAGCAGAAAAAAACAGTGTATGAAACTACTTATGAAACAACACAAGAACCATCTCTTGTGACTCATAGTCTATGGAGTATGTGTGGACTGACATCTTAATAGGTAGACTAAATTTACATATATATACTTATTTCACGAGCCATTGTACGATGTGTGGTTGACGGTATCCTGTACCGCTACAGTCAGTCCCTTTCCTATTGCACTCACAAATAGAGCGATGGGAAAAGGCTATGTAAATGTCTTCCTATCAGTGCTAATTTCTCGTATCTTGTCTTCGTGATCGTTTTGTGAAACGAATGTTGGCAGTAGTCAACTTCAGATGTCTGTTCTCAAAAGAGTTCCGTGAAAAGAATGTTGTCTTTCCTCCAGGGACTCCCATTCGAGTTCTCGAATCATCCAGTCACTAATTTGGCGGTAGCCAATAGGAATGCTTCTATAGGGAAGTATTCAGAGGGAAACCTAGGTCTGCAGACTGGTACACTTTTGGGATGTGGTGGTCAGTAGACTTATATTTTGTTATTGCCCACTGTATCAGCCTTTCCAGGCTATTTCGAAAACACATTTCAGAACGTTTCAGTTTGCAGGAGGAATGAAGGTATTTACCCCCAGCGTCAGTTAAGTGCCCAGTCATTCTGAGGAGGATGGAACAACTTTACCGAGTCTGGAGTCATTAACAGCTGTGCAGCAAGGCGAGTAGTGGGTTGTTGGCCGAAAGCTGTGATGCACAGGTGGAGGTTCACGACCTGGTGACAGTTGCTCACATGCGACCCGGTGGCGCAGTTGTCATGTGAGTGGGGAGTTGGGCAACACGAAGTTATGGAGTAGCCTCGCCTCAGGCGATCGGCGGGTTGTCCGTTGGCTGGCTCTTCAGGTGCACAATACACTCGGTAGATGGCATTGGACTAGACTGGAGGTGGCTGGTCAGTTTTCTTTTTCGCCTTGAGACATCATGTTCACGTAAGATAATGAACACTACAGTAAAAAGTATTGTACTATATATTTCCCATGTTTATGCCGTCTAGGATGCGACTTGTATCTCATAAACAGGTATGAGTGTGTTATGTTCTCAAATGATGTTGCTACAGACCCAGCAGCCCAGGACAGACTGAGTCCTTTTCCCACCAATTTGCAGATGGGTGAGAGGGAGGGGGAGAGGAAGGGGAGGGGAGAGGGAGGGGAAGAGGAGGGGAAAAGTGAGGGGAGGGGGACGGAGGTGGGGAGTTAGATGGAGCGGAGGGGTGGTTTGGGAAGGGACACGTGCCGGCTGTGGAAAAGCCATGACGTCATCAGGGGTGGAGGTAATTAATTGATCAATTAATTAATTTGATATAAAAAAACTCTGAATCCCGTCATTCCACTGCTACTCGAGTTATCCAACTGAATGAAACGGACTAACAATTAAAGGTGTAATCCAAACCACATGTTGCTTCTGCCGACTCCACACATCTTCAAGAGGTGCGTGTTAGGTCGAAATGGAGACAGAAAAACGCGTGTCCCGACCGAGATTCGATACCGCGACTTGACGATTTCCAGGCACGCACTTTGTCACTAGACCAGCAGGCCTGACAGGTGTTTATATAGTTCAACACAAGTTTTCATGAGCGAGTTAGCGAGTATTAAAATATGTGACATGTAAGGACGTATCTTGTAACTGCAATGACTATGAAGCTTAAATTATTTACAGCGCCGAGGGACCGAGGGCCTTAGTATCTGAGATACAATAATGGCCATTAAAATTGCTACACGACTAAGCTGACGTGCTACAGGCACGAAATTTAACCGACTGGAAGAAGATGGTGTGATATGCAAATGATTAGCATTTCAGAGCATTCACACAAGGCTGGCGCTGATGTCGACACTTACAACGTCCTGACATGAAGAAAGTTTCCAACCCATTTCTCATACACAAACAGCAGTTGACCGGCGTTGCCTGGTGAAACGTTGTTGTGATGCCTCGTGTAAGGAGGAGAAATGCGTACCATCACGTTTCCGACTTTGATAAAGGTCGGATTGCAGCCCATCGCAGTTGCGGTTTATCGTATCGCGACATTTCTGCTCGCGTTGGTCGAGATCCAATGACTGTTAGCAGAATATGGAAGCGGTGGGTTCAGGAGGGTAATACGGAACGCCGTGCTGGATCCCAACGGCCTCGTATCACTAGCAGTCGAGATGACAGGCATCTTATCCGCATGGCTGTAACGGATCCCTGAGTCAACAGATGGGGACGTCTGCAACACAACAGCCATCTGCACGAACAGTTCGACGAAGTTTCCAGCAGCATGGACTATCAGCTCGGAGACCGTGGCTGCGGTTACCCTTGACGCTACATCAGAGACAGGAGCGTCTGGGATGGTGTACTGAATGACGAACCTGGGTGCACGGATGGCAAAACGTCATTTTTTCGGGAGAATCCAGGTTCTGTTTAGAGCATCATGATGGTCGCATCCGTGTTTGGCGACATCGCGGTGAACGCACTTTGGAAACGTGTATTCGTCGTCGCTATACTGGCGTATGATCAGGTATGGGGTACCATTGGTTACACGTCTCGGTCACTTCTTGTTCGCACTGACGGCACTTTGAACAGTGGACGTTACATTTCAGATGTGTTACGATCCGTGGCTCTACCCTTCATTCGATCCCTGCGAAACCGTACATTTCAGCAAGATAATGCACGGCCGCATGTTGAAGGTCCTTTACGGACCTTTCTGGACACAGAAAATGTTCGACTGCTGCCCTGGCCAGCACATTCTACAGATCTCTCACTAACTGAAAACGTCTGGTCAATGGTGGCCGAGCAGCTGGCTCGTCACAATACGCCAGTCACTACTCTTGATGAACTGTGGTATGCATGGGCAGCTGTACCTGTACCCGCCATCCAAGCTCTGTTTGAGTCAATTCCCAGGCGTGTCGAGGCCATTATTATGGCCAGAGGTGGTTGTTGTGGGTACTGATTCCTCAGGATCTATGCACCCAAATTGCGTGAAAATGTAATCACATGTCAGTTCTAGTATAATATATTTGTCTAGTGAATAACTGTTTATCATCTGCATTTTTTCTTGGTGTAGCAATTTTAAGAGCCAGTAGTGTAAATTTCAACTTGGTACCGCTACGCATTCCCGGGAGAAAGGGATCTTAACAGACGGACAGACACACTGACCAACAACAAATGGGAAAAAATTGATGACATAATTGCAAATTAACAGTTTTCAGATTTTTTTCCTTTCCTTGTACTGTGTGATCTTTCGGACATGTCCGAGAGAAGAGACACCACGCCGTCATATAACTGATTGCATTGACTTAGAAGCTTAAATTTTTCTCACTGGCAGGGGACTTTGGACAGTATGAGGCATAACTCTCAACTTAAGACCCCTTGTTCGCAGGAAAGGGGAAAAAGTATCACCACGCTCCGCTTCTAAACTGGCCGTGCTCAGCAGAACGGGCAGGCTGGCTGCTGTACTGCCGCCCGGGCCAGGCTGTGCGCAGCCCGAGCGCGCCACGGGAGTCTCCTCTCGCCTGCCCGTCTTCCCCCCGGGCATTTCATTCTGTATGCTTTCACTCTAGTGTTACGCGTTGCGTTCGGAAGTCGATCTGCAGTCTGTTTTTTTATGCGATCGACACAGGGCAATGCTCAATGAAATATATATTCATTTTACGTCGCTGCATGCCAGAAAATGTTGGATTCTGTTTATCTTTTTTTCCCTTTTGGTGTCTGTCGACTAGTAGCGGCTATTCTCAAGTCGGGCCATCGTCGAGCCACCCGCAGTACACGTCTTCTGTAGTAAGCAGACCAATCTCTGCAGATCGAGATCCTACGCACCTGAGAAACGGAACACGTCTCTTTATAGTGCAGTGTCAACTTAAGTAATGTTTTGGAAGCGTAATTTCTGCAACCTTAGTGTGTTTTACCCGAATATGGCCCAAATTATAACGATTTTAAGTACTTTTCCAAGGTGTGTATTGTGGGTTCGCTGAATTCGTTCTAAATCCCCCAGATACATTTTAGCAAACACGAAGGCTTAAATGGTTCAAATGGCTCTGAGCACTATGGGACTCAACAGCTGAGGTCATCAGTGCCCTAGAGCTTACAACTACTTAAACCTAACTAACCTAAGGACATCACACACATCCATGCCCGAGGGAGGATTCGAACCCGTGACCGAGCGGACCTCGCTGTTAAAGTTCACATTTTATAAACTGGCTACAATATGCGTGTTTCCAACATGACGTCCACGACTTGACTTTCTCAACGTCCTACTCTCTTACTAACTAATAATCGCTTACGTGCCCAAAAATCAGAGTTACAAGTACGTCAAAGATCACAGTGACAAAAGAAAGAATACACATAAGAATAATATCATTGCAATACAAACATGTCGATGTATCAAAGTACCTCTACATTAATCAAATCAAATCTGAATGTTGTTTCAAAAATATGTCAACTACTTTACAGAAACAGTAGAATATTGCTGGTATCGAGAGGTTCAGATGAGGTGCCGTAATGGTTACGCAATTCAAGTACCATTACACACCGCTGAGCTGCACTGAAGCCACCTGCGCAGACATATACATGGACTGACAGCGCAGCCTGTCGGCAGACGGAGCTGGCTGAACGGGTGCCGCAAATCTTGCCAGGCTCGCGGAAACCCAACCGTTATCCACTGTGTTTCGGCACACGCGTGATCTCGTCTGTCCTTTGCGGCAGGCTGAGCGGCTTTATTGGTTTAAACAGACACAGGGGCAGGCAGGCTGGAAGGAAAATGTGTACACCTGTGGTTTTAACAGACACTTGTACAGTGAAGTGGCAAAGAAACTGGTATAGTCATGCTTATACAAATATGTGGAGGGTAAAAATCGTAGAGGGAGACCAAGAGATGCATACACCAAGCAGATTCAGTAGGATGTAGGTTGCAGTAGGTACTGGGACATGAAGAAGCTTGTACAGGATAGAGTAGCATGGAAAGCTGCATCAAACCAGTCTCAGGACTGAAGACCACAACAACAACAACAACATACAAATATGTAAACAGGCAGAATACGGCGCTGCGGTCGGCAACGCCTATGTAAGGCAAGGGTCTGGCGGAGTTGTTATATCGCTTACTGCTGCTGCAATGGTAGGTTATCGAGATTTAAGTGAGTCTGAACGTGGTGTTATAGTCGGCGCACGAACGATGAGACGCAGCATCTCCGAGGTAGCGACGAAGTGGAGATTTTCCCGTACGAAGATTTCAAGAGTGTATAGTGAATATGAGGAATCCAGTAAAACATCAGATCTCAGACATCGGTCCGGCCGGAAAAGATTCTGCAACAACGGGAACAACGACGACTGAAGAGAATGGTTCAACGTGACACAAGTGCAACGCTTCAGCAAGTTGCTGCAGATTCCAATGCCGGACCATCAGCAAGTGTCATTGTACGAACCATTCAACGAAACATCATCGATATGGGTTTTCGGAGCCTCGTCTGGGCCTGTCAAAACCGATATTGGACTTTTGGTGGATGTCAACATGTTGCATCGTCGGACGAGTCTCGTTTTAGATTGTATTGATCAGATGAACGTGTGCGGGTAAGGAGACAACATCGTGAATCAGTGGACCCTGCAAGTCAGCAGCGCACTGTTCAAGCTGGTGTGCGGTGTGTGAAGTTGGACTGATATGAAACCCCTGATACATCTAGATAGGACTGTCCATTGCTCATCCGACGAACTGCGCCAGTTCCAGCAGGACTATGGGAGACCCCACACATCCAGAGTTGCTACAGAGTGACTCCAGGAACACAGTTGTCAGTTTAAACACTTCCGCTGGCCACCAGACTCCCCAGACACGAACATTATTGAGCACATCTGGGATGCCTTGCAACGTGCTGTTCAGAAGAGATCTCCGTCCTCTCGCTGTCTTACGGATTTATCGACAGCCCTGGACGATTCGGGGTGTCAGTTCCCTCCAGCTCTAATCCAGACATTAGTCGGATTCGTGCCACGTCGTGTTGCGGCACTTCTGCGTCGTCGCGGGGGCCCTACACGGTATTAGGCAGGTGTACCAGTTTCTTTGGCTCATCAGTGTACAGTAAAATGATCTCAAATGGGCTCCGTTTACTGCTTTACCTGCAGCGTCGTCCGCGCCATAGGCGACGAGTGAAACCCGCGGTCGCGTGACGTCCTGGGTGGCGAGCGGGCGAGGTGGGGGGAGCGCCGTGTCGCGTGTCGCGTGACGTAGGCCGCGTCGCGTCGGCGGGGAGAGCTCTGGCAGCGGAGAAAGTGCTGGCGCGGCGTGACTTTCTCCGGCGGGCGGCCGCTCGCTCGCTGTCCATTTCGAGTCGAGCGGCAGGCGCGTCTGAGCGCTAGCTGGCAGAGGTGTGTCGTCGCCGCCGCCGCCGCCGCTGCCGCTGCCGCCACGGTGAGTCCGCCTCGCACGCTCCTCTGCTTCGGCCGCGCTTTCATATCGGCACCTCAGTGAGTACCGCCAGCACACCTTCTCCGCTCGGTGCTTTGTCGGTCCATTCCATTCTGGCTCATAGACAGCCAGAAAAACTTAAAAAATATATATTGCTTATTCCTACACAGAGACTTGTTTATACATCGGTCGTTGGACTGTTTAAATGTTCTTTACTGCAGTCTCTTTTTGAGTCGTCGGTTATTTGTCTGGTTTCTACATCTACATTTATACTCCGCAAGCCACCCAACGGTGTGTGGCGGAGGGCACTTTACGTGCCACTGTCATTACCTCCCTTTTCTCTTCCAGTCGCGTATGGTTCGCGGGCAGAACGACTGTCTAAAAGCCTCCGTGCGCGCTCGAATCTCTCTAATTTTACGTTCGTGATCTCTGGAAATATAAGTAAGGGAAAGCAATATATTCGATACCTCATCCAGAAACGCACCCTCTCGAAACCTGGAGAGCAAGCTACACCGCGATGCAGAGTGCTTCTCTTGCAGAGTCTGCCACATGAGTTTGCTAAACATCTCCGTAATGCTATCACGCTTACCAAATAACCCTGTGACGAAATGCACCGCTGTTCTTTGGATGTTCTCTATCTGCTCTGTCCACCCTGATGTTTTCTATCTGCTCTGTCAACCCGACCTGGTACGGATCCCACACTGATGAGCAATACTCAAGTATAGGTCGAACGAGTGTTTTATAAGCCACCTCGTTTGTTGATGGACTACATTTTCTAAGGACTGTCCCAATGAATCTCAACCTGGTACCCGACTCACCAAAAATTAATTTTATATGATCATTCCACTTCAAATCGTTCCGCACGCATACTCTGAGGTATTTTACAGAAGTAACTGCTACCAGTGTTTGTTCCGCTATCATATAATCATACAATAAAGGATTCTTCTTGATGCGGCCCAGCCCGAATTCCTCTCTTGGCACCAACCTCTTCATCTCAGAGTAGCTCTCGCAGCCCGAGTCTTCATTTACTCGTCGGATGTATTCAGATCTCCGTCTCCGCCCACAGTTTTTGTCCTGTACAGGTCCCTCTAGTATCAACGCAGTTATTCCCTGATATCTTAACAAATGTCCTATCGTTCTGTCCCTATTAGTATGCTCCAGTGTTCCTTTCTTCGCCTTTTCTGAGCAGAACCAACCCCCTAATTTCTTTTCGTATCAGCCCAAGTAGTTTCAGCTTCCTTCTACTGTGTGCGTCCCAGGAGGAGTGGTGAATATTCAGGAATGTGACGCAGACGATCGTTCACTTCTTGCCGCAAGAGATATGAGCAGTCCTTCATCTTCGGTACTGTGAAATAAATCTTTTCTATTGGAAGTTCTTTGCTTTGCATGTATTGACAGGCGGTAGTATGCTTCAAATTAGTAGTTCAGTAGAAAAGAGTATTTCACAGTAGCACTATATGCACTATAGAACACATGTTTTCTGCACTTTTTTCCTTGTTTTGGTCCATATTACCCCCTCCAAAAACATTGAAAGCAAAGAGCTTGCAGTAGAAGAGACTTTTCACAGTATTGAAGATGAACAAGAGCTCATAGCTCTGAAAGGTATGCGTTTTAGAGCCCATGTTTACTGGACGTTTTGCTTCCTGTCATGTCACTGAAAACTGAGCACTCCTCCTGGGAGACGCTGTACAACAACTCTTCGATTCTCTCCATGTTTTATTTTCACACTATATTGTCCTCCAGACGGATTTTATCAGAAATTTATTCCTTATACGAAGATCTCTGTTTGATAGTAGTAGCCAGGAAAGGCTTTTTTGTTTGTGGTAGTCTTTTTTTCTATTGCATTATTTTCCTTCTAAGGTAGCACAATTACTTCACTTCGTCTACTTCCTGGTCGTTAATTTCAGTGATAAGATAATCAGTAATCACATTTCTGCACCTCCTCATCATTTTCGTTTTCTTTCGGATTACTTTCAATCCTGCACTTCTTTCCCAATTTCACTGAAGATAGCAGTGACGTCAGAGAATCTTATCACTCATATCCATTCACCCTGGATTTTAATCGCTCACTGCGTCTTCTCTGAATAGATATTTTAACAGTAAGGTCGGAAGAGTGTAACCCTGTCTTACACCCTTTACAATCCGAACACTTCGTTGTTGATCTTGCATTCTTAGTATTCCCTCTGGGTTGTTGTACATAATGTATATTACCCGTCTTCAGCTACAGCTTCCTCCTATTTTTCACATACTTTCGAACATCATTTTACATTGTCGAATGCTTTTCTTATGTTGACAAAATGAACGGGTCTTGATTTTTCTTGTCTCGCTTCCACTATCAGTCGCAACGTCAGTACCGCCTCTCTGATGTCTTTACCTTTCGCACAGCAACACTGTTCCTCATATCATCGATCTTCAATTTTATTTTAGAGGTCTTTCTGGCAGAAATGTAATGAAAATTCTTACCAGACCTCCGCTGACATTTGTTTCACTTTCTGTAAGGTATGTAGATCTACAAAATGTAGTATTACAAGTCTCAGTTAATTTTCTGAGCAGAATCGATGCCGTTGTGCCATCTAATCTCTCTGACGTATCCAATAACAAAAACATCGCTCTTCTGTCAGATTTAATCAGAGAAGATGGCGTACAGTTACTTCGTGAGCTCCTCACGGTGGCAGCATGTTGTCGAAACGCGTCGTGCAAAACAACATATTATCAAACCGCAACCGAAGCAGAACAGGGTGCTGTTTATAAAATTCGTAATACAGTCGGCCACCTCATCCAGTCGGATATAACCGTGATATATTTAAGTATAGTACGAAGTTGTCTGAGTACAGTAAGCAGCGGACAGCCTAGCGATAGACACGTCTCTGTCTGCAGTGGAGTAGAAACGGAAGTTTCTCTTCCACCTGGAAGACTCCCCAAACGTATTAGTTAGTTATTCTGCTGGTGTAGACAGGTGGCTCTGCAGCCACTAGGCGCAATACTGCCCGCTGTTACGGCGGAAGCCGTGTGTGCGCACGTTGCGTGGCCTGTACGGGTAATGTTCGCAGAGGGCAGCCCAGAGCTTTACGGTCGCAGAGAGAGGCCACAGCTGACAAGTCGAAGATAAGGAGCTAGTCAGTGCTCGGGTGCGAGTGTTTGTGGCGGCACGACATAATGACTGAGCACGCACGAGCCGCGTTGCGTCTGTAAACTGCTTCTCGCATCGACGCTCATGGCGCCAGCTTGAAAAGCTGACGTTCTGGCAGTGGATTTTCTGCCGGACGGTCGCTGGCGTGCGATGCCTCAACACAAAGTGGAGATGTGCTGGTCCGCGCGCGCTGCCACGTTCCCAGCTGTGGCTGCCTCTGCGCGGCCGGCCGCGGTGGTCTCGCGGTTCTAGGCGCTCAGTCCGGAACCGCGCGACTGCTACGGTCGCAGGTTCGAATCCTGCCTCGGGCATGGATCTGTGTGATGTCCTTAGTTTAGTTAGGTTTAAGTAGTTCTAAGTTCTAGGGGACTGATGACCACAGATGTTAAGTCCCATAGTGCTCAGAGCCATTTGAACCATTTGAACGAAGCCTCTGCGCGCGCGTCACGTAGACAACAGCACAAAGGGTTACTTTTCTTTTTAACAGCTGCTACGAGATTTAGTTGTTCAGGTCAACAACAAACTAAAAGCTGTTTTCGTGAATTATCTCGTTATGTAGAGGAAATTAGTTCTGTCGACCTAGCCTTTCTTATGCAGCATATTTTGACGTAACGCCTTACCTCCCAAAGGTTCTAAAAGTACTTTTCTGCACCACATACAAGGTGCGTTCAAACACCTACCGAGATTTTTTTATGAAACGAGAAACACTGCTACAACTACGCAGATAGTAGCACCGAATTCGCTACAGCCTCCCAGGGAAAGTCACAGCTACTGTTGTTGTGTGAAAGGTGGAACACTGACAGTGTCGGTCTGATTTGAGGACACAGATTCTAAGTGCAAGTGCGGAAAGCTTTTAGGTGGCGTCTGGAGCGAACTAGCGTTACGGAGGCGACGGTCTCGGTTCGACGCAGGAATGCCTTCCTTAGAGTTCGAAACTAAACCGAAAAAGACATGCGACCACAAAAGGGCGGCTTATCTCGCCAGTCGGCCCCGAAGCTCACGCTCAGCAAGGGTAGCATCTGGCACCCGACAACTCTCTGTCTCTGCCGATCCGTGTTTTGAGTGCCTCAAAATATAACTGCGCGTAAAAGTTTGTCGCTCTTTAGTTTACTGCCGAGCGGTTCTAGGCGCTTCAGTCTGGAATCGCGTGACCGCTACGGTCGCAGGTTCGAATCCTGCCTCGGGCATGGATGAGTGTGATGTCCTTAGGTTAGTTAGGTTTAAGTAGTTCTAACTTCTAGGGGACTGATGACCTCAGATGTTAAGTCCCATAGTGCTCAGAGTCATTTGAACAATTTCTTTGTTGACTGATGGGAATAAAAACGTTCAAATGTGTGTGAAATCTTATGGGACTTAACTGCCAAGGTCACCAGTCCCTAAACTTACACACTACTTAACCTAAATTATCCTAAGGACAAGCACACACACCCATGCCCGAGGGAGGACTCGAACCTCCGCCGGGACCAGCCGCACAGTCCAAGACTGCAGCGCCCGAGACCGCTCGGCTAATCCCGCGCGGCCGATGTTAAAACACAACATAACTCCCTCCCATCCTCCAATACGCTCTCGCTTTATGACGTAGGCTGGTTTTGCCTCGCTGCCAGTGATGCTGTGTGTTGCTTACGAGGCCAGTCGACGGCGTGCAACCGACCTGTCTGTGCGCTACGCACACTGGACCTATACCTGGAGTTACGTTCTGCAGTGCAACTTCGTAAGGCAGCAGGAACACTCCCGTGGCTATCCGACACAGTCTGGCGTCATGAATGACAACCCAACAGCTCGAATCATCAGAATGACTTACGCATCTGAACAGCATTCCAGGTGATGTTCTCGAGCAGGATAACGCTCGCCCACATACCGTTGTTGCAACGCAACATGCTCTACCGAGTGTCGACATGTAGCCTCGGCCCGTCCGATAAAATGGCTGGTTCAAATGGCTGTGAGCACTACGGGACTTAATATCTGAGGTCATCAGTCCCCTAGAACTTAGAACTACTTAAACCTAACTAACCTAAGGACATCACACACATCGATGCCCGAGGCAGGATTCGAACCTGCTACCGTAGCGGTCGCGCGGTTCCGGACTGCAGCGCCTATAACCGCTCGGCCACAACGGCCGGCCCGTACGATCAGCTGATCTCTCTCCAATCGACCTCATACAGGACACCATCGGACGACAACACAAGCGTCATCGACAAACAGCATGAACCGTTCCTGTATTGACCGACCAACCAAACCGACAGGCGTGGAACTCCAACCCACAATTTGCCATCTGTCATCCGTGCAAAGTAATGCATACACGTATCCATGCTTCCATTGAACATAAAGCGGCTTACACAGGTTATTAATGTACGAGCATTTCACATTTGCAATGGCTTACCTGCCGCTTGCATTATCCTGCTATCTTGCAATGTTAAAAACGTAAATTATTGAGTGGCGACTCGATGGAGTGTTCTGTGCACCACGACCAAATATTGGATAGAATTGGAAGGAGAATCAGCATTGGTCGTATTTTTTTTATCATTATTATCCGCAAAATCGATTTTCGGTCACTTAGTGACCATCCTCAGTGCTAGAAGTTAAAAATTTTTCACATATTGATCAGAGGGTATAAAACAGAAAATCACAACTACACCTGCGTATGAACATAACAGTTGGTAGGAACATACCCGTAGTATACAATTAAAATTGGTAGGCAGTGGTATCAGCAAGCTTAGAGCGATCACATAAACTGAGGCCGCTGTTTACATGCACCTGTTCAGCAGACCTCGGTGTGACAGGGCTTGGAACGCCCTCTATATGACATGTGTCACGTGAAGACTTAATATTACTGGTATTGCGAGATATTAACACAAAATAACTCTTGTGCATTTGTGAATCATGAAGTAATTCAAATTTAAAATGTACGTAAGGGGGAAGGAAACATCTAAAATACATTGGCGTATTGTTAAAAAAAAAAAAAAAAACTTACAAAACACAAAACAGATCGATAATATGTTGTCAGAAAGTAGGACAAGTAAAAGAGAAAAACACTTTGAAAAAGAATAATACATGAATAACATGATATGAGGTATAACACAGGTTTTTAAAAAACCTAACTTCCCATTCCAGATGGTGTGATTTTCTGTTTTATATTCTCTGATCGTTATGTGAAAATTTTTTAACTTCTAGGACTGAGGATGGTCACGAAGTGACCGAAAATCGATTTTGCGGATAATGAAAAAAAAAAAAAAAAAAATTCGACCAATGCTGATTCTCCTTCCAAATCACGTAAATACTTTACCTAGACGAAATTTCGTTACTCTTCGTACATAATTTTAGAGTTTTGGGATTTTTTTTCCGTCTGTGTCTGTTGCAGATAAAGTAAATTTTTTTCATTATTGTGCGGGTGTGCAGGTGGGTAGTAAATGATTCGTCTTCCGATATCTCGGGACGACGGCGTTCGAAACACCGTGTCAATGAATCGGAAACTCTTCAACAATGGTAAGCCACGCAAGCAGGTTTCCACTACTGTTGTCAGAGCCTGCTGCGGTAGGGACCCCGGCGCCACGCAGCGCGGCGCCTGCCGGGGTCCACACGCACACACACACACACACACACACACACACACACACACAGCGACACGTGACCCACTTTCCGCTCGGCCGCCCACGCAGCAGACACACGCCCAACGCGCAGCACGTTGCCCGCGTCCGACGAGGCGCTGCAGCGCGGCCAGCGAAACGTTAAACGTCCGCCGGGTGTACGCGTGCAGCCTGTCACACAGTGCGTGGAGCTGGCGGAGGACACGCGAGCGTGCGTAGCCGAGTGGCGGACCGTGGCTCTGAGCGTCAGCGCTGACCGTGCTGCCGAACGCTCACAAGCGATGCCACTTGTACACACGGTACGTGGACCCCGACGTGGTATACCCCATCGCAACGTGGACAGCTGTCGACTGCATCTGGCTCGAAAATCACACTGTTTACCAAACAGGCGAATCGGCGCGCGCAAAATTCCTAAGTTAGGTCCATTAAAACGCACATTTTCTCCTTCGTCCATGTACTAGACAGGTTGTTCCGTCTGTAGTATACATAAATAAAAACTTCACTAGTCCTGGACGTGTTTTCAGGCAAACAGGGAAGTTCCGTGTCGAATCAGTAAGCACTTCAGCTTATAAAAGTTCCATTAAGTATAGTGCGATACAACTTTACAACAGTATCAAATAATGTAATTCATGAAATAAGTTCGTGGCTTGTGGAAAATAATTTGTAAAAACTGAGTCTTACTGTGATTTAGCATCAGTTTCTAAATCACAATTCAACAAGAACCGATATTTTGATCAGACAGAATGGGCATATTATAAGTGAGGCGGAACAGTTTAAGTTCCTAGGCGTTCGGATAGATAGTAAGCTGTTGTGGAATGCCCACGCCCAGTATCTTGTTCAGAAACTAAATGCTGCTTAATTTACCATTAGAACAGTATCTAAAATAAGTGACAGTTCAACACGAAAAGTAGTCTACTTCGCATATTTTCATACATTTATGTCGTATAGTATTATTCTTTTGGGGTAATTCTTCTGATTCAAAAAGGGTATTTTTGTCTCAAAAACGGGCTGTTCGAGCTATATGTGGTGTAAGTTCGAGAACCTCTTGTCGACCCCTATTCAATAGTCTGGGAATTCTGACATTGCCCTCACAGTATATATTTTCTTTAATGTCGTTTGCTGTTAGCAATATTAGCCTATTCCCAAGAGTTAGCTGCTTTCACTCAGTTAATACTAGGCAGAAATCAAATCTCCATGTGGAATGTACTTCCTTGAATCTTGTGCAGAAAGGAGTGCAGTATTCTGCTGTATCCATTTTCAATAAGTTACCACAAGAACTCAAAAATCTTAGCAGTAGCCCAAACTGTTTCAAGTCTAAACTGAAGAGTTTCGTCATGGCTCACTCCTTCTATTCTGTCGAGGAGCTCCTGGAAGAGTTAAAAAATTAAGCGGGTTCCAGTGTTACATTGTTGATTTTCTTTATTCTTCTTAAGACTTATCGCCTGAATATGTTTTTTATATTTCATGTTATCTGTTTCTACTATCGTGCTATAATTCCATGTATTGACTCGTTCCATGACCATGGAGACTTCTCCTTAATTTGGTCCCACGGAACAATAAATAAATAAATAAATAAAAATTCTCCACATGAGGTAAAAATTGTTTCACCATTCACAGTTTTTAATACAAACCTAAGGTCATTTTTACTTGCTCAAATGTTCAAATGTGTGTGAAATCTTATGAGACTTAACTGCTTAGGTCATCAGTCCCTACGCTTACACCCGACTTAACCTGAATCATCCTAAGGACAAACACACACACACCCATGCCGGAGGGAGAACTCGAACCTTCGCCGGGACCGGCAGCACAGTCGGTGACTGCAGCGCCCCAGACCGCTCGGCTAACCCCGCGCGGCCATTTTTACTTCACCACTGTTGCTGTTCAGTAGCAGAATCTTAAAAATGTGTGAATTACAAAACTTAAAAGAAAAAAGGGCAGAATATCACTGCAAGTACTGCAGGCTGTCCTGTAGAGTATAAGCCAATTGAACAAATTCACTTCCCAGAGGCAGCGCATCTACATTTACTTAACTTCGAATATTGTGTACTATATAATTACATTAAACTAATAAGAAAGTATCAGAACCTACTGAAAACCAAGGGTTACAAAAAATTAATGGGATTTGATCACCAACACATCTTACGTTTCTTACCAAACTGTGACGCTATTCATTAACTTAAACAGACGGCGCTTATGTCGTGCTCATACCTATCGCCTTACCATCCCTTGAAAGCCTTAATGGCAGCAACGTTACTAACTAAAATTTGATTATAAGAAATTGTACCAACAACAACATAATTTTGATGGATCCTCAAAGAGCCGCTTCTTTCAAAAGGCATACTTTCGTAACACCAAGTTACAATAATTGTTTCATCACGAATATTAGGTTTCTCGTCATTTTATTACAACGAGTCACGCAAATAACGATGGGTTTTCGAGAGATCCTCAATTTGCTGGTGTTCACGGACTGCACACGTACCGGCTGATCAAAAAGTCAGTTTGAATTTGAAAACAGAATAACTCACCAAAAAATGTAGATAGAGAGGTACAAATTGACACACTTGCTTGGGATGACATGGGATTTTTTTAGAACCAAAAAAATACAAAAGTTCAAAATTGTCTGATCAGAATATCAATAATTAGCATAACAGAGTAAGACAAAGCAAAGATGATGTTCTTTACAGGAAATTCCGAATATGTTCA
This sequence comes from Schistocerca gregaria, assembly GCF_023897955.1. NCBI lineage: Eukaryota > Metazoa > Arthropoda > Insecta > Orthoptera > Acrididae > Schistocerca > Schistocerca gregaria. The sequence continues at coordinate 40,187,253 of NC_064925.1, read as the reverse complement.
CCATCATTCCTCAACAATAGCTGTAGTCGAGGAATAATGTTGTGAGCAGCACTGTAAAGCATGTCCGGAGTTACGGTGAGGCATTGGAGTCGGATTTTGTCTTTCAGCATCCCTAGAGATGTCGGTCGATCACGATACACTTGCGACTTCAGGTAACCCCAAAGCCAATAAACGCACGGGCTGAGGTCTGGGGACCTGGGAGGCCAAGCGTGACGAAAGTGGCGGCTGAGCACGCGATCATCACCAAACGACGCGCGCAAGATATCTTTCACGTGTCTAGCAATATGGGGTGGAGCGCCATCCTGCATAAACATCGTACGTTCCAGCAGGTGTTTATCAGCCAGGCTGGGGATGATGCGATACTGTAACATATCGGCGTACCTCTCTCATCCGTCACGGTAGCAGTTACTGACGTTTTGCTGTCCAGCGCCATCTGTCGGACATTTTGTGAACTTTTTTTTGTTCTAATAAAACCCCATGTCATTCCAAGCATGTGTGTCAATTTTTACCGCTATATCTACACTATTCCGTGGTTTATCAAGTTTTCAAATTTGTACCGACTTTTTGATCACCCTGTACATACGGGCTGCAAGTGAAAGCCGACCGGGGCGCCACGCGGGACTCGGCAGTGACTTGTGACGTAGGTGGCGTTCTTCCATCTCACTGGTCAACGTTCAACGCACGTTCAGAACACCTGACTCGCTAGATATTGCTCTGCACGTCCGGAAAGACGCCCCAACATCCGTTTTCCACACTGTGACGTCAGCAACTCGGTACGCTCAGCGCGTGGACGCCCGGTCGGCGTGGCAGCGGTTCGGAGCTGCCGGCCGCAGCGGCTGCCACTCGGCGCCGGTGTATCGAACCGAGTCGACAGTTTCCCACTCGCCAACACTTCCTCATGGTTCCACACACCGTTCCCGCTCGGAAAGCCAGTTTCGAGTGTGTTTCGGAACGAGGTGCTATGCGCGTGAAAATGTCAGGGAATTCGCACCCTGGTTTACAAATCGTACCGTTGGTGTTGGATTGGCCGATAGTCTGAGCACAAATCGTCACGAAGAAGATACCACTTCGCGCCACATGACTGCCGTTCTCGTGCACAATTAGATCTGGCAAAAAATAATTTAACTCTAATAAATAACCTGTTACCGAGCATTCAAAGTTAGCGAAATAACCGGTTATCGATTCAGAGCACGCTTTCGGTAACTGCAAATACTGCGTGTCATCTGTTTACCGATGAATGTACTTACAAGTCGTTGTAGGGATCTCGGCTAAATTTAGGAAAAGTGAATGTGTTCAGTAATTATTTGTATCTTTCTGCTACCAGTCACAGTTACCTATTTTACATTTACTTTAACGCGCTGCAACGCATTTCTAGTATGTTTTGCTCATCATCAGGCATTTATCCGTCCAGCTGTTACTTAAAGATAAGATGTTCAAGTCTAAATTAAACTAGAACTGTTGCGATCACTGCTGGCGGAGTGGCTATTGAGTCCCAGAAGTTTTTAATCAGACACTGGTTGTGGGATTAAGAGGAAATCTTGAAAGTTGGGACACAATAGCCATTGCAGCAGCAGAGCAAGCGATCGAAGCAGCTCTAAGTTAATTTAGACTAAGACATTTGATCTCTAAGTAACATATGTATGCATAAACGCCTGACGATGGGCAACACATCGTCGAGACGTGATGCAATATGTTACATTAAACGTAGAATAATCATTTGTCTTTCCTGTTGTCTGTCGCAATTATTTATTTTAATTGGGTCTCGCACTATCTGGCCATGTTAAACCACAGTAGCCTTAGGATGTTCCCATTCCCACAGAAATAACTGATGGTATAACTGGCATTTTCAAAAACACAGATATAGGAAACGCTACTGATAACCGGAATTTCGGGTAAGTGGAGTCCATTCCTCTTTCGTTTCTCAAAGACGCTACAAGGATGCTTTTCGTTTGCTTTCGCTACCGGCGGTGTGCCGAGATTCCAGAATGCCAAACAGCAGAACTTAAGATCCCAATTTTGCGTACATAACCCATGCTTGAAAGAACGCTTTCACTTTCAATAGCGCACAGAAGTTTTTCGTAGAATCTACTTTTGAAACTAATTTTCTGAAGTTGGTTAGACAACTATATTTCATATCAGTTCGTGAGCCCCACCTTATATGAAACGCAGATAATGTCTGAAACACTACTCAAAGGTTCTATGGACCTAGTCACCTCACCATTGATACATATATTCAGCTCAGATTGACGGTAGAGCACACTTCAGCAGATATTGGTGCCAGTTACTAATAACCGCAGTAACCGCTAGATGTCCTGTGACTGTTACACCGATAAAAAAAAGAAGGTACCCGCATACCCGCATTCGGAATAACTTGTACTGCTAGCGCATTTGGCAGTACAAGAAATTATTTTAATTTCTTACGTCAAAGGACGGAAGAGCAGTTGAACGGAATGGACAGTGTCGTGAAAGGAGGGTATAAGATTAACATCAACAAAAGCAAAACGAAGATAATGGAATGTAGTCGAATTAAGCCGGGTGATGCTGAGGGAATTAGACTAGGAAATGAGACACTTAAAGTAGTAAAGGAGTTTTGCTATTTGGAGAGCAAAATAACTGATGATGGTCAAAGTAGAGACGATATAAAATGTAGACTGGCAATGACAAGGAAAGCGTTTCTGAAGAAGAGAAATTTGTTAAAATCGAGTATAGATTTAAGTGGCAGGAAGTCGTTTCTGAAAGTATTTGTATGGAGCGTAGCCATGTATGGAAGTGAAACATGGACGATAAACAGTTTGGACAAGAAGAGAATAGAAACTTTCGAAATGTGGTGCTACAGAAGACTGCTGAAGATTAGATGGGTAGATCACGTAACTAATGAGGAGGATTGGGGAGAAGAGAAATTTGTAGCACAAGTTTACTAGAAGAGGGGATCGGTTGGTAGGACATGTTCTGAGGCATCAAGGGATCACCAAGTTAGTATTGGAGGGCAGTATGGAGGGTAAAAATCGTAGGGGGAGACCAAGAGATGAATACACTAAACAGAATCAGATGGATGTAGGTTGCAGTACGTACTGGGAGATGAAGAAGGTTGCACAGGATAGAGTAGCATGGAGAGCTGCATGAAACCAGTCTTAGGACTGAAGACCACAACAACAACAACAACAACGTCAAATATCGTTTATACCGATGTATTATAACATTCTGTCAAGAATTGTGTTCCGAATTGTGTGCACTGAAATGTACATACAAGGATGTATAAAAATACATGATTATTATTTCACGTCGTTCATATTGAAATATGTTTCTCTCGATCCCCACAAGTGTCCTCATCGCAACGACTATACATATTGTAAGTACTGTCATTGTTTAAAACTGTGGAAGTGCGACAGTTTCGCGCAGGTCCCCTCGTTCAGAGACAGTAGCTACACTAAAGTCGGCGCGATCACGACCGTCCGCAGCGCATTACAAAAGGCAAGACGGGGTCTGAGTACGGTGCGCCGGACAGGGCGGCCTACTCGCCGAATATCCGCTCGTCGATCCGTTTTCTTCTATGCGATCACGGATTTTCATGTATCAAGGGCCGAATGCACCACTGTAAAGGCACACTCTGGCAAGGGGCACAGTGGCACAATAATGCTGACCGCTGAGTGTTCCCCAGGGGGTGGTGTCAGGTGCTGCTCTCGCTCATATGGCGAGACCTGGGAACAAGTAATGAACCCAGTAACATTGTCGTACATGATCGTTTTGATGGTGCAGGTGTTACGGTGTGGGGAGTACTGAATTAGAAAGTTTTGAACACATTGCACTCGACGGTCAACGTTATTGCGACGCTGTACCCCTTCCCCATGTGCGTCTTTTTAGGGGGTGCTCGCAGCCAAGAGTCCGTACTTGTGGATGGCAATGCGCGACCGCATCCAGCAGCGTAGTTGAATTAACTCTCTGAACCAAAGTAAATGATGTTCGGCAAATGGAGCGTCCTGCTCGTTTTTCTCCAGAATTCGGTTCCATCGAGCACGTGTGGGACGCGATGGGGAGACGGATGCAGCACAGTGCCGTGCGCCAACCGCCAGCCGGGAGCTGTCAGCAATGGAACGGCCGACGGCGGCAACTCCTCGCGGCCAGTGTAGGAGCTCGTTGCAGAGCTTGGTGTGTCGTCCGGGGTGATGCGATACTCTATTAAGAACCGTTTTCCGCCTGTTTTAATATCCAGGGGACCATCATAAGTTATACGCTTCCGTTTTATCAGAAACGAAAACTGGAGTCTGCCTAGCCAGAGCATCATAAAAGTTGTAGATCTTTTAATAAAATTAATAGTAATTAAAAAGTAAAATTGTTTATCAGAATTGAGGTCGTTTGACTTCCTGCCTTAAAAATAATATCAAAACAATGATATATCTCTCATATCAAGTTTTGCAGGATTTATCAGATATAAGTCCCATAGTGCTAAGAGCCAGCCATTTTGCAGGATTAATTGACGCAGTGGCCGAGCGGTTCTAGGCGCTACAGTCTGGAACCGCGAGACCGCTACGGTCGCAGGTTCGAATCCTGCCTCGGGCATGGATGTGTGTGATGTCCTTAGGTTAGTTAGGTTTAAGTAGTTTTAAGTTCTAGGGCTCTCAGGACCTCATATGTTAAGTCCCGTAGCGCTCAGAGCCATTTTTGAACCATTTTGAACCAATTGACGGAATTCGTCAGCCACAAGACCTTTCACGTCATTGCGTATGAGTAAGGAGTTAGTGGATATTGGTGCCAGTTACTAACAACTGCAGTAATCGCTACATGTTCTGTGACTAGTACACCGATAAAAAAAAGGGAAAGTACCCGAATTCGGAATATGTGCTGCGAATACACAGAAAAAAAGATCCTTTATCATTTACTTACAATATAGCAGATCAGCAGCTGGAAGCAGTTAATTCCATAAATTATCTAGGAGTAGGCATTAGGAGTGATTTAAAATGGAATGATCATATAAAGTTGATCGTCGGTAAAGCAGATGCCAGACTGAGATTCATTGGAAGAATCCTAAGGAAATGCAATCCGAAAACTAAGGAAGTAGGTTACAGTAAACTTCAGTGGAAGACTTTGCAGGAGAGACGCTCAGTAGCTCGGTACGGGCTTTTGTTGAAGTTTCGAGAACATACCTTCACCGAGGAGTCAAGTAGTATATTGCTCCCTCCTACGTATATCTCGCGAAGAGACCATGAGGATAAAATCAGAGAGATTAGAGCCCACACAGAGGCATACCGACAATCTCTCCTACCACGAACAATACGAGACTGGAATAGAAGGGAGAACCGATAGAGGTACTCAAGGTACCCTCCTCCACACACCATCAGGAGGCTTGCGGAGCCGGAGTAGATGTAGACTGGTTCTCACTTCCAGTACATGTCAATGAAGCGGGCTTCATTTCTGTGAGAGGGGTCAGATAGGCAAAAGTGAGTAAAAGGGTCGATATCGGAAAGGGACGGCTGGGTGCTAGCAGTTTTATGTGTCGGCGGAAATGTGGATTTAGATTATGACCGAACGAGGCAGAATGCGTGGCCCTCGAGGTGTGCCGGCGATCCGACCTGTAGAATTTATCGGCACCACAGCTATAGGGGACACTGCTGTACGAGCGGGTGGGTCAGAGCAAGGTTGTCTTCTAGCACATCAGTCAGTCGTATAGGACTGTCGTAGATACGGAGGAGGAATAGGTTTTCCGGCGTGACCGCTGGTAACGTACGCTCTCCTTAACGGGAGAGCCTTCGGGCAAATTACCGCCCTCGCCGTCGCCACTAAAGCGCCTCCAGAAGGCCGGTGGACCTGCTCAGTATGCCGGAGGCGAGGCGCGTAGGCGGTGCGTGCCCGGCCTCCGAGCAGCTGGTGGTTGCTGGCGCCTGCGTCCTCCAGGCGGGGGGCGCCAGCACTCCAGCACGGCGGCGGCTGCCGCTGCACGCTGTCCAGCCACCTACCTAATAACAGCCGGATGTCCACCTTTGGCACGCATAGCAGCGGCCATGGAAGCAATCAGCCCTCTTTAGGTCGCTGGAGGAAACCCCTATGTGCCCGTGGTAGAGTAACGGTGGTGTAAGCGTACGTGGAGAACTTATTTGCGCAGCAATCGTCGACATAGTGTAGCTGAGGCGGAATAAGGGGATCGAACCCGCATTCGCCGAGCCAGATGGAAAACCGCCTAAAAACCGTCCACAGACTGGCCGGCTCACCGGTCCTCGACACCACAATCGGGCGGGCTAAAGTGTAGCTTACTGTCCACTTGGAGCGCAGCTGTCGCTGTGTATAACAAAAAGAAGGAGCAATGTCGTGACTGTATGTGTGACACTGTGATATTACTGACCTCACTACGAAGCTATCGGGGGGACGCAGAAGTGCGCGCGCTCGCGTTTCACATTACTTTGAGTAACTACGAATCATTTCGCTATTGTTGCAATCGAGATATGGTAAGCGATCCCTGCGAGATGGCGTGAGGTTGGTCGGAACACGGCCAGTAACTGATGGCGCTCCACCTGAGAACCCACAGTGTGGCGGCGAGCAAAGCAGAGAGGTGGCACGGGTCGCCCTGGACTGCGACGGCGCCATAGGCTTATAGTGTCACTCCGGTCAAACAGGGGCACCCCACAATGTGCGCTGACCCTCGATGAGGAAGCACACAGGCACGTTTTTTATTCATTCGTTTTACTTCGCCGGAGTGCGTAACACACCCGCTTTCTCGTGTGCAATATTTGGTTGCAAACTATTAAATACGGAAGCTGCTACTCGTTTGACTGCTTTAATGTTTTACATATGTTGCAATGTCTTTTTTGTCTGTGGCAGTATAGCACACATACAACAAACATGTTTTACAGGCCGCTGAGCATTCGTCGTAAATAAAAGAACGGAATTCATCAGATGTATTGTAAATTGCGAATCTGGTCAATCGTCGGCTGTAGAATGGAATGTCGCCAACGTAAATTTGTGCCCGACCGGGACTCGAACCCGGATTAACCGCTTACCGCGAGCGACCGCCTCAGCTCGCGGCCCACCCGACCGAACACTACCCGCCGCCAGACACAGGCTTCCGTGTCTCGTCAACCGCGCGTCCACAACCTGCACTCGTTCGTCCATTATGCACATTCCTCTACAGGAGAGACACTTTACTTGGAAGTCGCCTGCCCAGTGTTGGCGGATAAATGCGACATCGCAGTGCCCGTGTTATTCTGAATTACGATGCAGAGTAATTCCGAATAGCACAGCCACTCCAGTGCTGGCAGCCGACATGGGACGCTGCAGTGCACATATCTGTGTGTGTTTGTGTGTGTCTCTGTGTGTGATTTTGGTTGTTTGTGCGCCCGCCTTCGCGCTATAAACCGCCCACCGCCGTCTGGGTAGAACACTAATGCCCGCAACTATGCACTAGGAAGAAAAGGGACGACCTGTTTCACTCTTTACTTTACATCACCGACCAGCGTGAGTACGGTCTTTTAGGCGTCTGCCACGCTCGTTGAGGCAAATCCTGCCCTACTCCCCAATTTCCGCCTCGAGATATGCGATACACAAACAGTAAAAACTACGAGCACAGAGAACGAAGTTTGCACGATTCGCAGGCAGCCGTGAGTAAGTGACACATGTCGCTTCCGTGGGGAAATTGCTAGAGCGTTAGATCTTCGTACCAAGGGGTCTGCACTCAAACCCCAATTATGGTAATTTTTTTACTACATTATACGTGAACGTGTCAGTGGGACAAGGCATTTGTGACATGCAAGAGGGCTCTTTGGAGTTAACGGCAGTGTTCTCTTGCCAGTCTGCTTTCGCTTCGTTTGTTTGAAATTAGTGAACCTATAGATTACATTTGTAGTTTCACAGAATATAGAATCAGAACACAAGAATAAAGCAACAACTGCATCATACATGCGGAAATAATAGTAATAATAATAGCAGTAAACAAAATGATAAAGTCAATAATAAGTACATAACTTTAAATTAAGGAAGTGAAAGCGGACTGGGAAGATAACATAGTATAAACTCTGAAAAGTCCTTGTAGATGTCTGAAAACGTTCTCCCACATAACAGTTTCACGCGTAAACAGTTAAAAGAAATTGTCACCACTGGGTTTCGAAAACGCCCTACCTCGTCACCCAAGCGAGATCAACAATACGATCAGTAACAGATAGGCTTTTCCTGTGCCCCGTAGCTCTGGTGCTGCTTTTAATCGCCGTTTACGCACGCTCTACCGGACGACAGTGCACAGCACGTACTAAGTCGGTGTGTCGGTTGATTATCAACGTACAACCTTCGGTACCGATCTGAGTGTCTGGCATCTACGTGTTTGTGTCTGGGTGCAGCAGATCCAGGACTAGACGGGAGACCGCTGCGGTCGCAGGTTCGAACCCTGCCTCGGGCATGGATGTGTGTGACGGGTGGAAGAAGAGGCGTCGGCAGAATGCAGCTGTCGTGTTTAGACGTTCACGTGAACCCACCGTCAATTAATTTACATGATGTGTTTGCGTATCGGCGTGGGCTGTCCACGGTCCCTGCAAGGAACAGTGCAGCACTCGCAGCCGTGCTAACCAGCACCTCGTCAGTAACTGCTTCAGACCCTACAGCTCCGTCTATGTGAACGAGTTTCCGAGCAAAAGTAGTGGACCCCAGTACACGGAGTGGACGTTTGGGTCTGGATACCTCGCGGAACTGCACTACTGACAGCGACCGCACAATGGCCGACGAGACGCGCCTACTGTGGCCTTACGGCTCGCAGCTTCGCCTGCCGCCAAACGACCGGAGGCGGCGGCTGTGCCGGAGGCCGAACGTGCCATTTAACCTGCAGTGTATGCTTTGTGTCCGCGAATGATAACAACTCACGATCCGTAAACAGTGCCAATCTTGTCGTGAACCTAACACGGAAAGAGTACCAATAACGATGTCGAAAAAGTCAAACTGCACGCCAGGGTCGGTACAAACAAAGCGGCTACGCGTGACAGGTATTTACTCGTGCGTGGTACTGTTTACGACTGAGCTGCAGCATCTTGCTTTCAGTGGCTGAGCGAGCGCGACACATTCGCCTCCCTTCCGCACCTCCAGTGCCGCCTGTCTCTCCTGTCTTGAAGCCGCAGTCAGAATCATCCGCTGGCGGGAATATTGAAGTGCGGACGGTTTAGTTCAGGATGGGGGTGATTCTGAAAAGTTTTGGGGTCACTCACACAGGCCACCGTGAACGTGGAAACAGGATATTTATCGCACAATTGTCAGTAACCGAGTGCTTCCCTCTACCTGCATTTCACTCCTGTCTTGACATCAAGGAGTGTACATGTACGACCCTGGTGTGACCAGCGCTCCTGCCCTAGTCACCTCGACTGGGCCGCCAAATCAGCTCACCTTAAATGCACAGCAAATATGTAGGACCGTTCGGAGCAGAGAGAGGAACGCAGCAGTGAGCACCTCTGCGGCTTGCTAGCTGCTAGTCGCTTAAGTGGGTACGGCGTGTACGAGGAGACGTGTGCATCCTGTTCCTCGCCATTACCGAGGCCAGAGGCAGTGTGTCACGGCGTGTCCTCGAGGTAACTTCCACTGCGCTCACATATTTTGTGAGCCACTGTGCGCGCAGTCGAGGGTACTAAGGGCGAAATGCTGCCATTTCCCATTTGCGTCTGACCTGACAGCTCCGTACGCGATGCTGGCGGCGGCCCTCTACACCAGTGCAGGTGCAATCGCAAGGGCAATGTCGCCTTTCCTTTAAACCTTCGCAGTTAACTTCCCGAGCTACCCTCTTAAGCTTCAGAATAGCTATACCGACCTTATATGTTAAATCCGTTTTCTGCTGCCGTGCCTTTTTAATAAGTTTCCCAAACCAAGGACTAACATTCGGGAATTGGTCCATGTAACATTTACCTCGCGATTTCTTTTCACCGAAGTTTTTCACGACACTTGTTCGTGTCCCTTTACCTTCCCCACTGCTTATTTCACGTGTTCATGCCATTTCACAAAATTTCTTGACTTATCGCTATATACTGGGTGCTCTGCGAGAAATAGTCTATAGTAGCAGCTGCCAAAATATTAACTAAGTCGAATAAAACCTGTGTCCAATGTTTGTCGTTTACAGAGATGCTTTTAGAGGGTAAACCGAAACAAACAGGCGAAGACAAATTGTTAAGATCAACGTTGATTTCCATAAATTACACTTCTCAGTTCAGTGCCACTTACGATTTGTCGTTAAAACATCACCGGTAGTTCTTCTCAGCTCATCGTGGGGTTCTTTCACGAGGCCAGCACTATTAACAATCCTAACGATCAATCGGTGTCTTGTGTCTACTTTTTCGTTATAGTCTTCGCGTTTCAAACATCCCCACAGACAAAAATCTGAACGAGTCAAGTACGCAGATCTTACGGCGAAGAAACGTGATCGTCTCTGTCGATCCATCTCCACGGGAATGTTAGGCTTAGCTGGTGTGTAACGTGACCACTAGAATGTGCAGGGGCCCCGTCGTTCTGCACTGTAGCGAAACGCACCGCTTGCAATAATGCTGGGAGCTCACATCCAAGAAATTCTAAATAACAGGCCACAAAGACGACAACTGATAAATAAACCAATACGAAATGAAGTATAACCACGCGAAATGAAAACTTATCTATATAAACAACTTTATGGCCTATGTCTGTAAGCAATAAAAATTAATACCTCTTATACGGAGTGTTGTATTCAAATTGCTGTTTAACACCAGCCCCTACAACGTTTACCGTCCCTCCTGCAAGAGCCTGTGTGTGTACGAGGATGTGCTGAAAACTAATGTCTCCACTTTTTTATATGGAGATTTCTAACGCTTTTAAAATGAAGTACGTGTTATTGACATTCAACATCTTCGTTTGTCGCCAGTGTGACTATGATGAAAAATATGTAGAGATGACAAACAAATTTTTCTCAACGAGAGCAGTTTTCTGATACCGTCGCTGTAGAATGTTTGACATTGTCAACAGAACCAGACCCTCACCTCCGCCTGCAGCCCTTCAAGTCCTCGAAGGTGTTCTTTCAGTTTTGCAAACAGATGAAAAGCGGATGAGACCAAGTCGGGAATGTACGGGGGCTGATGGATGGCAGTAGAGTTGCAAGGCGTCGGACTGCTGCGGATGTCGCAGGGCTGGTGTGTGGTCGGGCATTGTCACGCTGAAGGGGGTGGCGGCCCATGTGCGGATCAAGTTTCCTGCAGTTAGCAACTGGATTACAGCACTTTATTTGTCAAGCACGGACACGATTACCTTAAAGACGGATACGTTACACGCCACAATTCCAAGCCCTGTGGCGCTACAGGACTACAGATTTGTAGACACGAAGAATAAAGGTGTAGATGATTACTACCGTTTGGTTTATTAAAAAAAATTGAGAGTTTACACATTAAAAATTGGATGAGATCAGTTTTCAGCGGCCTTCCGTACATACAATGTGACCCAGATGTTAACTAAAAACCTTGCAGTCGGATGCTGTGAGTTTCTTTCTCGGTGTTACGAAAATCGTGCTGTATTTACCCACATTTAAAGAGAGCAACTTTCTAAGACACACTTAGGATCACGGAGCGACTATGTTTTCCGTTAGACAACAGCAGCGCCAAGTAAGAACCTCACAGTACCGGTGACCCCTTCCGGTAAAACTTGTACCTGCTTTGAGGAGATTTAAAACGGCGCAGCGGACATTACTTTCGTTTCTGCGTCTGTTCGCAGTATAACGTACTGGTTTGTACGTGTCCCACATATGACCAACCCATCGCTTATCTGCGTAGATATTCCGTATTACTGCATCTCAGTCGGTGTCGGAGTACTTTATGAACTCCAGGAAGAAGATGCGTGCACGCCTGCATCTGCTGTTTGCAACGTACGGATAAAGAGTGAGCAGTGTCTGATACGAGTGATGCTTTCCTGAGTCCTTAATGAATGTTTGAGACAAGCTTTTATCTGCATGAACGCCGTAATTTTTGAGCTTAGACTGCTAAAGAGGTTGACAAACAGAGGTAACGTGGGGCTGCCCAACGATGGCAAGGTGATTAGCAGCGACCGTGGACGGGAGAGGGGCAGCCGGCGTCTTTTGAGGGAGACCGATGTCTGTAGCGTGTGGGGGAGGCTGGCAGCAGGGCGGGCCGCCAACCGACGCCGCTCCAGCTCCAGGGCCGAGGGGAGGGGGGGGGGGGGGGGAATCCCGCCTCATGCCTGAGGCGGCGACGGATGGAAACCTGGGCGGTCGGGGAAGTGTCTCAAAGTGGCGACCGTGATTCACAAAGTGGGTGCGCCAGGGCCGCTCGAACCTCGTGGAGTGGAGTTGTGTGACAGCTGGACGTACAGTGCGTACTGGAACGGCAGAGCAGAGCAGAATGCTGGAGCCATTGGCCACTGGCGACCACCGCGTGCACTTCCTGCCGCCGGAAATCCCTCCGGTGGCGCCAGGAAGGCGAACGTGGCGGTGAGCGCGGCCCGGAGTCTGCGCGAAACCTGAATCTGTGCCGGGCCGGGGTGGGGGGCGGAGAAAGCGGCCGCGACTCCGCGGGGGTGCCAGGGGCCGCCGGCGCTGCAGGCGAGGCGCTCTCTTCGCCGCGGCCTCCTGCTTCGCGAAAGTGAAAACTTTACGGGCGGGCAGAAGGAGGCGTTCACGGTTTCCGACGTAGTCGCTGTCACCGCCGAGTAACATGGGTCGCTGGAACTTGGAGCTGACAGAGAAACAACTGCTTCAGTATCGTATCGTATGGTATAGTATAGAAGGTAAGAGAAAGAAATATGCAATGAGACGATCAGAAATTACACTTTTATTCAAAAATAATAATGGCACTAAAGGTACCACGATTTATGACGGTCCCCGTGAGAATGCAGAAACCAGGACATTGGTGTTAATAGGTTGTGTGATCACCGCGCGCGGACAGCAGTGCTGTTCCATTGCTCCACCAGTGCGGTCTACAGCTGCTGGGTGGTCGTTTGTGCCTGTGTACGTGACGCGCTTCGATACGTCGCCCCGACGCGTCCTACACGTAGACGGCAGGGTTTAAGTCGGGGTCACGAAGAATGCCCGACCACATCGAACAGTGCAGGTGGAGGGTGGCTTGCAGCGAGAGGATATTCGGTGACTTTGTAATGTGCACAGCTCCTTCGTTGTAATTATTGTCTTTGAATAAACCTATATTTCCTTTCGTTGCATTGCGTATTTCTTTCACTTACCTTCCAGACTGTGCTGTAGCAGTTCTGACCCTGTATCGCCGAAGTGTGTTATTTAGCAGCGACGCGTCGTGCGAAAGTTACGGTCGTCCCTCAGTTTTCCATACGAGTGTAGATGAAAGTAGTAGGCTGTCAAATTTTGCCTACGCACTGGATCTCGGAACAGCTCATACTCTGTTTTTGCATCGCACTGTGGGCACGTGGTCCGTCTTGATGAAAGACAACTGGTTTTGTTCCTTTGCACTCCAGTCGACTGTTCACGCTCTTTTTGATTCGAGGAGACCTGCTCTTTGTTGGGAAGGTAACACAGCCTGCCCACCTAGTTGACGCACCCCTGCGCCGACCCGCTGCGCTTTTAATCTGTACACGTCCTCTGCCTGGCTGCGCCTGTGGTTCCACAGTCACGTGTTACGCTCCAGTCCCAGCCGCAGTGAGAAACAGGCGAACCGAGTTCAGTCGCATTCGCTTTACACCGTCCAAACACTGACAAGGGAACCTCCCCATCGCACCCCCCTCAGATTTAGTTATAAGTTGGCACAGTGGACAGGCCTTGAAAAACTGAACACAGATCGATCGAGAAAACAGGAAGAAGTTGTGTGGAACTATCGAATAATAAGAAAAATATACAAACTGAGTAGTCCATGCACAAGAGAGGCAACATCAAGGATAGTGTGAGATCAAGAGCGCAGTGGTCCCGTGGTTAGCGTGAGCAGCTACGGAATGAGAGGACATTGGTTCAAGTCTTTCTTCGAGGTGAAAGTTTTACTTTCTTTATTTTCGCAAAGTTATGATCTGTCCGTTCGTTCATTGACGTCTCTGTTCACTGTAATAAGTTTAGTGTCTGTGTTTTCCGACCGCACCGCAAAACCGTGCGATTAGTAGACGAAAGGACGTGCCTCTCCAATGGGAACCGAAAACATTTGATCGCAAGGTCATAGGTCATCCGATTCCTCCACAGGAAAACACGTCTGATATATACTATACGACACTGGTGACGGCTTTGGCGTCACATGACAGGAGTATGTTGTCGACCCACCTAAATTGCACACTTGGCGAATGGGTAAAAAGATTCCTCTACCTTGCCCGATTTAGGTTTTCTTGTGGATGTGATGATCACTCCCAAAAAAGTGATGAAAACATAAGAGTTTGTCACATAAACTGAAAATAAAAAATTAAACATTTCACTCGAGGGAAGATTTGAGCGAAGGACCTCTCGTTCCGCAGCTGCTCACGCTAACCACGGGACCACCGCACTCCTGAGCTTGCTGTTTCTTTGTTGTTGCCTGTCTTGCGCATGGACTACTCAGTTTGTATATTTTGCTTACTTTTTCATAGTTCCACACGACTTCTTCCTGTTTTCTCGATCAATCTGTGCTCAGTTTTTGAAGGCCTATCCACTGTGCCAACTTATAACTAAATCTGAGGGAGGGGGGTGCGATGGGGAGGTTCCCTTGTGAGTAGAAGCACGCCCCTCGTGTGCTCGGTTGGGTCAGCGGCTCGTGTCGCGTGACGCGCGGCGGGGCAGCTTGCGAGCTGGGCCAGCTGGGCTGGCTCGCGTCGAACCCGCAAGCCGGCTGCCACAGCGCACACCCTCACTGCCTCACACGCTCCTTTACGAGAACGCTGCGCCGGTCCCCAAATTTCCTCTCCACATGTTACCTACACGGAGAGTCAAAATACGACGAGGAACAAAACAAAGTCTGCACGATTCACGGACACGTCGCGCACACGGCTGCGCTCGCTCACCTTACATTGAAGACTGTGGCTTCTGCAAGGACATCTGGCCACGTGTTGTACAGGAGAATAGACGTCCCCCAATCCTGAAAAAGGGGATCCAGGATTAGACGATGAAAACGCTATGGTGAAGATGAAAGATTTGCTTTTCGTGACTACTCAACAACTGAGACAGTAATGTTGGTACGTTTTATACGAAGAACTAACGAAGACATCTACTTACGTCTCACTGACGGGTCCTGGCACGTGTTTGATGTAATCTCTTTCATAAACTTTAACCGTTTACTTGTCAGTATTCCTGTTTTTGCTTGCTCAGACAATTTTGTACGGAACGTCGGCCGTTGTGACCGAGCGGTTCTAGGCGCTTCAGTCCGGAACCGCGCTACCGCTACGGTCGCAGGTTCGAATCCTCCTCGGGCATGGATGTGTGTGATGTCCTTAGGTTAGTTAGCTTTAAGTAGTTCTAAGTTCTAGGGGACTGATGACCGCAGATGTAAGGGAAGGAAGTCGGCCGTGCCCTTTCAAAGGAATCATCCTCGCATTTGCCTGCATCGATTCAGGGAAATCACGGAAAACATAAATCAGGATGGCCGGACGGGGGATTGAACCGCCGCCCTCCAATGCGGCACCCCGCTAGGTCAAACAAACAGTACGCACTGGACCTCTGTGAGTCGCTGCGCTTTCATTATATCCACCAGGTACTTCAGACAGGAGCTCGTAGCTTTAAGCTCACATCTGGCGTACGTCAGCTTACCATGACATGAGAAAATGAACCTTGCTTAGGATCAGCGACATGTGTGTGCGCCCCAATAATCAGTTATGCATGTAAACCTAATGCAGCGAGAAAGGCATCTATTAGCGTTTTTATTTTATTATTTTTATTTACATTTTCTAATTACACTACACGATACGTATTTTATTTAGCAGGAAGCACGCTCATAATTCCATGTTATCGTAACAAGTACATAAACTGCTCTTACGGTGGGTGCTGTCGCGGTCGAGACAGCAGGAGTGTTTGGTGTTTCAAATTCCACCGTATAGAAAATTTATATGGATCTCACAGACGGGAAGCGGGGCAACATCATCCGATAACTCGGAGTACGGACGAGAGTGTGTTGACTCATCGTGGCGGATGGTTACCGAAGAGGGCTGTGACGAAATAAGGCGACAACAGGTGCAAAAGTCACTGTAAAACTGATGTAGTTGCGAACACTGTCAGCAACAGAAAAACATACGCCGGAATTACACGGTAAGATGCAATTCTCAAACCACAAGTCGGTGATGCAAACGCCCGTAACAGGAAAACGTGGTGCCGAAGCCGTGAAACCTTGACTCAGTGGAGCAACGGAAGGAAGTCGTCTGGTCGGATGAGTCCTGTTGCTCACTGTTTCCAACTTCTGGCCGAGTGTGCACAGCAAGAGTGAACCACGGCAGGGGTTCGGTGCTGATTTGCCAGCAATATCGTGGTATGCTACTGGGCCAATGTTTACTCCGCCGAGGGTTTGTGACCATTTCGGCTGATCAGGTTGCCCGCACGGTAGCTCAGCGTGTCCTGTCACAGGGCTAGCTTCCCTCTGTAATAATAAAAAAAAAAACCTGAGTTAGTAGATCAACAACGAACTGAAACAGGTGTCTTTCGACGTCCGCCCAGAGCAGATACAACGAACGAAAACGGACAAAATGAGATTTAAAAAAAATCAGGTCCATCCTGTGGTACAATGTGTGTTCCACAATGTTGACACTGCGTCCCTGTTCACTTAACTCGCAGCGACCAGCACTGGTTTTGTAAGCACGAGGATAAATTGCCGCATCTGCTCTGGCCACTATGGACACCAAATCTCAGTATTAGACGGGCCTTTGTGGTCTGCCTTGGAGAGAAGCTTGCGTGATCGCTGTCCACTTCCATCCTCGTCGCTTCAACTGTCCACCATTTTGCAGAAGGAATGCTGCAAGATTCCCTCGGAAACCGTACAGGAGATGCGTTCAGTCATTGCGAGACGACTGAAAGCTGTTTTGTTACACCGTTTTAGACGCGATCAAGTTTTCGGCATTTCCACGTTTCTGTCCGTCCCCGGTAGAATAACGGCGTGCTGCAGAGAGCAGAACCTTGCCTCTCGCGCGTAACTAGTTCGATCGAGTTTAGACAGTAGGAGGGGCGTGCTGGCAGAACTGCAGCCCTGAGGGCGGGTGGCGAGTCTCACCTGGCCGGTAAGAGCGTCGCTAGCGAAATGCGAGGCCGCGGGTGCGCCAGGCAGCTCTGACCTGCCGTGGAGTCTCACATCGACACACACTCGGCCGCTGAGCGAACGGCTGGCTCCGGAAGCAGCAACGGTGGCGGCTGGCGCCCTCCCCTGAACAACTACCGCGGACCTCTCATCCCAGGCTCCCCCGCCGACCCTCAGATGTCAATGGTTCAAATGGCTCTGAGCGCTATGGTACTTCTTCTGAGGTCGTCAGTCCCCTACAACTTAGAACTACTTAAACCTAACTAACCGAAGGACATCACACACATCCATGCCCCAGGCAGGATTCGAACGTGCGACCGTAGCGGTCGACGCTTACGCAGCATCTGCGTGTGTGTTCAGCCAAGGATTTCTCACGGTGTTTTCACGTTTTCGTCTAACCTCTGTACCTTTACATCTACTTTGATACTCCGCAAACCCACCATACGGTACCGTATGTCGTCGTTATACAGCTACTGTTCCTGTTCCACTCGTACGTGCAGCCACTGTACGACTGTCTATCTGCTTCCACACAAGTCCTGATTCGTCTCGTCTTGTCTTTGCGGTCCCTAGATCTAAGCTGGTGGCACTAGAATCGATCTCCAGTATGCCACAAATGGCACTTCTCTAAACTTTCTCAATAATACTTCGCGGAAAGGATGTCTTCTTTTTTCGAAAGATTCCCATTTGACTTCACGGCGCGTTTCCGTAATATTCGCGTGCTGATCGAACCTATGGGCAACAAATCTAGCTGCACATGACTCAATTGTTTCGCTATCTTCCTTTAGTTAGAGAGAGTGGAAATCCAAAAAAGTCGAATAGTACTCGATAATGAGTCGCAGAAGCGTTGTGTTCGCAGTCTCTTTTGTGTAAGAATTACGCGTTCCTGTAATTGTGCCAGTGCCCTAATGTCGACCATTCGCGTCCTCTACTACAGTCTTCAGATGCTCGTTGCATTTCACTGTCGTTTTGCTACGTTCCGCCTAGATATTTAATCGACACGATTGTATGGAGCCGCACACCACTGACGCTGAACCGGAGCGTCAGTGTGTTCCCTTGCCGGCCGCGTGACAGGAAGTGGGAGCGCCGCTGCTGGCTCGTACGTGGAGAAGGGAGGTGCTTCCGGAACGGGCGCAGCCTGCCGAGGCGTCCGTTGCTGTCGCAGGCCGCCGCCAGCGGACCCGTCCGCGGCGGAAGACGGCTGCGGCTGTGGGGACAGGCATGCGGCCTCCGACCTGAGGCGTGTCGTCCAACTGGCGGATCACAGTAGCAGGTGCGTTGTCGCCAATGGAGTGGACTCAGTTCCAGTACTGCACTGAAGAGCCAAGCAAATTAGTACACGTGCCTGATGTCGTGCAGGACGTCCGTGAGCGCGGAGAAGTGCCGCAACACGGCGTGGCACGGACTCAACTGCTGTCTGATGTAGTGCTGGAGGGAACTGACACCGTGAGTGCTGCGGGGATGTCCATAAATCCGTAAGAGTACGAGGGCGTCGAGATCTCTTCTGAACAGCACGTCGCAAGGCATCCCAGATACGCTCAGTAACGTTGACGTCTGGGGAGTCTGGTGGCCAGCGTAATTGTTTAAACTAGGAAGAGTGTTGCTATAGCCACTCTATAGCAATTCTGCACGTGTGGGCTGTCACATTGTCCTGCTTGAATTGCCCAAGTCCGTGGGAATGCAGAATGGACACGAATGGATGCAGGTGATCAGACAGGATGCTTATGTGCGTGTCACCTGTCAGAGCCGTACCCAGACGTATGAGGGGTCCCATATGAGTACAACTGCATACGCCCCACACCATTACAGAGCCTCCAACAGCTTGAACAGTCCCCTGCTGACATACATGTTCTCTGCATGCCCGTACACGTCCGTCCGCTGGATACAATTTGAAAAGAGGCCTGAAGCTTTGTGTCGCTGCTGTCATCAAGCGTACACGGGTGGGCCTTCAGCTCCGAAAACGCATATCGATGATGTTTCGTTGCACTGTTCGCACGCTGACACTTGTTGAAATCTGCAGAGCTTTGCGGAACAGTTGCACTTCTGTCACGTCAAACGGTTCTCTTCAGTTGTCGTTCGTCCAGTTCTTACAAGGTCTTTTTCCGGCCGGAGCGATGTCTGAGATTTGATGTTTTAACGGATTCCCGATATTGACGGTCCGCTCGTGAAACTATCGTACGGCAAAATCCTCGCTTCATCGCTACCTCGGAGTTGCTGTCTTTCATCGGTCGTGCGCCGACTATAACACCACCTTCAAACCGACTGAAGTCTTGATAACCTGCCATTGTAGCGCCAGTAACCGATCTAAAACTTGCGCCAGACACTTGTTGTCTTATGTAGCCGTTGCCGACCGCACCGTCGTAACCTGCCTGTTTACATATCTCTGTACAATACTGGCCATTAAAATTGCTACACCTCGAAGATGGCGTGCTACAGACGCGAAATTTAACCGACAGTATGAAGATGCCGTGATGTGCAAATGATTAGCTTTTCAGAGCATTCACACAAGGTTGACGCCGGTGGCGGCACCTACAACGTGCTGACAACGGGAAAGTTTCCAACCGATTTCTCATACACAAACAGCAGTTGACCGGCGTTGCCTGGTGAAACGTTGTTGTGATGCCTCGTGTAAGGAGGACATATGCGTACCATCACGTTTCCGACTCTGATAAAGGTCGGATTGTAGCCTATCGCCATTGCGGTTTGTTGTATCGAGACATTGCTGCTCGCGTTGCTCGAGATCCAATGACTGTTAGCAGAATATGGAATCAGTGGGTTTAGGAGCGTAATGCGGAACACCGTGTTGGATCTCAACGGCCTCGTATCACTAGCAGTCGAGATGACAGGCATCTTATCAGAATGGGTGTAACGGATCGTGCAGCCACGTCTCGATCTCCGAGTCAAGAGATGGGGACGTTTGAAAGACAACAACCATCTGCACGAACAGTTCGACGGCGTTCGCAGCAGCATGGACTATCACCTCGGAGACCGTGGCTGCGGTTACCCTTGACGCTCTATCACAGACAGGAGCCACTGCGATGGTGTAGTCAACGATGAATCTGGGTGCAGGAATGGGAAAACGTCATTTTTTCGGATGAATCCAGGTTCTCTTTACAGCATCGTGATGGTCGCATCCGTGTTTGGCGGCATTGCGGTGAACGCACATTGGGAGGGTGTATTCGTCATCGGCATACTGGCGTATCACCCGGCGTGATGGTTACACTTCTCCGTCACCTCTTGTTCACATTGACGGCACTTTGAACAGTGGACATTACATTTCAGATGTGTTACGACCTGTGGCTGTACCCTCCATTCGACCCATGCGAAACCCTACATTTCAGCAGGATAATGCACGACCGAAATTGGAGGTCCTGTGCGGGCCTTTCTGGATACAGAAAATGTTCGACTGCTGCCCTGGCCAGCACATTCTCTAGATCTCTCACCAATTGAAAACTTCTGGTCAGTGGTGGCCGAGCAACTGGCTCGTCACAATACGCCAGTCACTACTCTTGATGAACTGTGGTATCGTGCTGAAGCTGCATGGGCAGCTATACCTGTACATGGCATCCAAGCTCTGTTTGACTCAATGCGCAGGCGTATGAAGGCCGTTATTACGGCCAGAGGTGGTTGTTCTCGGTACTGATTTCTCAGGATATATGCACCCAAATTGCGTCAAAATGTAATCACAACTCAGTTCTAGAATAATATATTTGTCCAATGAATATCCGTTTATCATCTGCATTTCTTCTTGGTGTAGCAACTTTAATGGCCAGTAGTGTATTTGAATACGCGTGCGTATACGAGTTTCTATGTAGACTGTCGCTGCGTAAGCAAAGGGCGTCAGCGTTTCGTGAGGTTAATGGCCTTTTGGGAGAACTAAACGGACGAGGTTGTGACGACTCGGCGACTGAGGAGTGCGCGGCCGCTCTGCCTGGCAGCCGCCCCGGTCCCCGGGTGGTGGCCCGGCAGTGGTTCTGCGCGGCTGAGCCCGCGTGCCGGGCTCCGGGAGGAGTGTGGCCGTGCCGGGTCCAGCGGCGTGCTGCGTGCGGCTGCGGACAGGGTGGTCGCCAGAGGCCGCAGCGGCGACCTGCCCCGCGGGAGGCGGCGGCGGCTGGCGCCGTGCTGGGGAGTGCTGCGGGCTCGCTGCCTCGCGCTCCAGACGGCGCTCACTGGTGGGCCTGTTCTCAGAAGGGCGCGACGGACGTGTTTCATTTTTCCGTTTACTGTCGTCTTTCATCCTCGACGCGAAGAGAGGGGGCGTGAGCTGCCGAGGGTAACGCATCTGCTCTTCACCAACAAGGATTTAAAAATATGTAGTGATTCAAAAAGAACCGTTCAAAGTAACTGACATACATAAATCGTGGAAGTTAAAATAGTGACCAGTTTCTCGAATTCATGTAAGAGCTTTTTTATGGTTACATAAAATAAAACTGATGTCGTTTACTAATGCGGTAATGTTGCTGCACGAATTTAACACGGTGAGAGAACAAGAGATAGTGGAAACTAAGATTCGTTGCTTTTAAGAAATAAGGGAGCAGCAGGAGTTGATGACATTTCCGGGAGAGTCGTTCAAACAGGATGTGTGGTAGAAATCGTGCGGATGAGGAGACAAACCTAGCTGCTGGAGAGAGCCTCGACATGGGGAAGGAGGGGTGTATTCTGTTCCCTCTGCAAGGTTGCCTCACCGCAGGGTGGATATTATGTTCAGACAGCGCGAGGTGGCTAAAGTCGCGTTCTGCCAACGTGTTGATCGTGTGAGGCCGATGTGCTAGCACAGTAGGAGGGCTAGTAGCGACGGATTAAACGATTCGGTAGGTGGTCTCAGGTTTGCTGTAGGTAAAGGAGAGGGGCGAAAATAAGGTCGCAGAGTATTCGACGGGAGAACAGTAGGTAGCTACAGCAGGAGACGCGAAGCCTGCGCCGTTCCACAGTTTCCAGGAGCGATAGAATTTAGGTGGAGGGAAAATCAGAAGGAAAAAAGGAGGATTTGGTTTAACGTCCCGTCGACATCGAGGTCGTTAGAGACAGACCACAAGCTCGGACTGTGTCAAGGACAGGGAAGGAAATCGGCCGTGCTCTTTCAAAGCAAGAATCCAGCCATTTGCCTGGACCAATTTAGGGAAATCACGAGAACCTAAATCTGCATGGCCGGACAACGGTGTGAACCGCCGTCCTCGCGAATGCGATTACAGTCTGCTTACCACGGCGCCACCTCGCTCGGTAAACAAAAATCCAGGTACCACTGGCGTAAGAGAGAACATGCCCGATGAAAGGTACTGCATGTGTGCAGCTGCCTCGCTCGTGCACTTACTAGTGTGGCGAGTTTCTTGGACTGGTGCAGGACCGGTTTAAAGCACGACAGACACAAGCCACCGCTTCGGGCGGCGAGTTGCCAGAAGCGCCACCAACTCTGCCACTTCTATACGGGGCGCCCCACAATAGCGGCCGCTCGTGGCTCCAAGCTGGAGGCGGCACGCAAGTGCCACATTTTTAGACTGCGCGTATCGCAGTTACGAGGGAAAACTCCCGTGATAGTATAGGGAATAAAAGGGAATGGGAAGGGAGGCCGACCAAATTGACAAGTTGCTTATGTGGAAATTTTTTTTGCAAGTCGGTCCTGGAATAGCGACAGCTTCTTTTCAATGCTTGCGGCGTTTACATATTAGTTTTATGTTCGGGACCTAATTAAAGGTATTTCTGTCTGTCTGTGAACTGTATAATACAGTCGTAAATGAGGAACGCAGCACTATCACAGATTGGAAATGGGATGACGCTCTTGTAACAGGAGGTGTGGTGGACAGGTTCTCTGGTCCTTCATCATGTACATTCTGACGATACCATCGACAGTCAATAACTTTGTTGTTGTTGCCCGATAAAGCGAACATATGCTGCGTGAGTAACATTATTAATATGATTTCTAACATACTTTTGCAAGTGGTGGTATTGTTGAACGGTGAAGTTGGTAAGGGAACAATATGAGAGGAACCCTCAAAGTCAGTTGAAATGACGGTGGGTGGCGTATTGGAGGGGGTGGTGGTAAGGGGGAGCGTAGCAAATGTGTGCGCATGTGGGAAGTACTCTGAAGCGAGCCGCGTGCTGCCTCCTGAATGCCAGAGGTCCGCCTGGACCACGTACGCGCACAGATTGATCTCGGACTTCGTCAAATCTGCCACCAGACGCGAAAGAAGGAAGAAAGATCGGGGTTTCACGTCCCATAGACAGCGAGATCATCAGGGATGGAGAACACGATCGAGTTGCCAGGAAAAGGGAAAGCGCAGTGTTCCTTTCTGAGAAACCATCCCGACATTTGCCTTAATTATTAGGAAAACCACGGAAACTTTTAAGACCGCGTCCTTGTACCGGAATTTGAAGCCATCTTGGCGAATATGAATCCAGTAGTTTAATTTGAACACCGAAGCAGCTCCTCCCGGCACCGGATAGGTTATGCTCTGGTGAAACATCAAATTAAAACAGGAGACCAGAGGGTACAACTTCAGCAATTTATAGCTGGTTACAATCTTGTACTTACCTGTGAGTGTCATCAGTTACAACCTCCTTTGATTTAAGAAGACACATTATTGTCCTGTTTAGCAAAAATGTATAGTCATATCTTCGCAGGAGATTCCACTTGCGTAGGAATTGTGCTTCCATTTAACTGGCTGTTAGTTGGTACCCACAATTACATCACCACTAGCAGAAAACCTTCCGACAAGACAAAGAAAATACAACAAGAAGATAATAGAATATAAAGATAAAACAATATAAAGAAAATACAATACGAAGATAATACAATACGCAGATAATACAATACGAAGATGATGCAATTCGAAGGAAAGATTTGAGAAAATATAAATAATACTTGTTGCTTTTAAACATGTGTGTACTTGTTACGATAACTTGGAATTATGAACTTGCATCCTGTAAAATAAAATAAGTATCGTATAGTGTAATTAGAAAATGTAAATAAAAATAATAAAGTAAAAACGCTAATAGTTGCCTTTCTCGCTGCATTAGGATCACATGCATAACTGATTATTGATCCAAACCCTACTTCAAAAGTAAATCCATAAGGATTTGTCATATTTTACGTACTAAAATGACAAATTGAATTTCTAGATCATGTCACGACAGAAAATGAAACCCGTTGAAAAGAATGCTTGTAACTGACATATGTTACAAGCTGCAATTTTTGACAAAGAGAGGGGGTGGTTACATTGTATGTTCAAAATGAGCACTAGTAGTTACTAAAAATCCCATTGCATTTCACAGCAGATTGAACTATGGCTGTCAATGTATGTGCCGTAACTGCAACACATGATATTATAGTTTTCACATAGCATGTTAATCGTAGTATTGTATATATACGTCATCCTTGATGGTTCCGCAGAGGTAGAAGTCCATAGGTATGAAATCCAGACATGTATTGGCTACTCAATAGAAACTTATCAATCTACTCACAGTCTGTGTAGCGTGTCATCTCAATGGTAGTGAGGAAGGGCTTCGTCTAATTCCATGTAAGATATTTCATCCCTACACAGCGTTTGCAGGAGGGGCAAAATCCTCGTCTGAAGCATTTCAAGATACAGCAGACGAAATATGGGACCCGTCACACTAACCCATGGGAGACTGTGTGGCACATTGAGCGCCAGAAGGCTCACTGCCTTGTCCACATGAGCGTGATTTTACCAGGAGCCCAATAGACACAAATGTGACAGTTCTTTTAAGTTTGAAATGCACCTCTCGAAATCACATAAATTTCCCTACACATTCCTCTCTCTAGAAAACTGTGACCCCAAACCATACACAGTATTCAATCTTTTGATTGGAGTCATTTGCATTTATCGCGTCTAACAGTCATGGAATGTACAATTCTACTTTGTACACTTAATAATGTGTCTTTCACTTGACTGACAAAATCCCTTTCGAATGCTCCTGCATTCACAGATTTTCCTAGTGATCGCACGAAACATTGCCACAATCCAGTACTCAACACGGGCTTACACTGCCCTGCTTGTGGTCTACCACATCTTGTGTTCCAGCATTGTTAGCTGTAGTGGGTGGACTATGTGCTTTGCCGATGCTGCACATTTTAGCGATTTTGCTCGAGATAAACTTACGTTGCAGTGTTCTGCTTGGGCATGCCAGTGTAGAAGTGTGCACAGAATCAGCCAAGTGGAAAATCCGTGCAACACACACGTTTATTTATATACAAAAGACAACTTGGAGTTTTCCCTTGTGTGAGACCGCTTGTACAACATTGTGTTCGGTTTAAAGTTATATATTCGTATATTTTACTGTTCACGTTATGGTCAATTGTAGGCTTAAAGTAAATTGTGCTCTTTTAAATTTTTAAGAACATTACGCCTCTATCCTCGTTCAAATCAATGTTTGTCTAATTTCATTGCACAATTACTTGACAAATAGGTTAGTTTCAGAATTTTCGGACGCTTACAAAACTATATTTTTGTAAGTTAGTGGTACGAGTATTTTGGATATGTAATTTAATTCGTAGCAAGTTAGCGTTTGTGGTTTACAGTTCAGCCAAAGTATACATCACTCCTGAATTTCATTGAATGTCAACAAGAATAAACGAGCGTTTTTGAGAATTCGCGGAAGCTGCCATTGTCCTTTGTATAATCTACGAGCAATTTGTAGGAAACCGGGGTTTGTGATTTAGTTAGTGTAGCAGATTTTCCATCTAATGTTGTGTGTTACATGTAGTTTTCCCCTAAGAGGAGCACGCCTATCTATTAACTGAATTTATCGTAAATTATCCCAGTTTTGGAGTTAGCTAATAACCACAATTAACTTCAAAACATACTAGGAAACTAGTAATTTTATCCAGAGGTTTTTGTGTTGCCTTAATAGAAATCTCGTTTTGTGTATCTGCTTCAATCTTTACAGGAAATTTGCAACTTTTTAGCTCTCCGCATTCAAAAATAATGATCAGGTTTAATTTAAAGTTATTTGTTCACTGCCTTGTTATACATTGCACCAGCCAAAATGCAGCCTCACTGCGCGGTTTTCCCGGGTTCGATTCCCGGCAGGGTCAGGGATTTTCTCTGCCTCGTAATGACTGGGTGTTGTGTGATATCCTTAGGTTAGTTAGGTTTAAGTAGTTCTAAGTTCTAGGGGACTGATGACCGTAGATGTTAAGTCCCATAGTGCTCAGAGCCATTGGAACCATTTTGAACTGCACGGCTCTCAGACACGAGGTGAGTTGGTTGACGTTCGTAAGCAGCTGGAAGTCGCCCCAGACTACTGTCAAACAATTGACAGCTGATGTGAATCGTTGTGTTGGAAGAGCTCCCTAGAGAGGTCTACCTGTGATACCTGTACCAGAGGTACTTCACGTACTATCCACTCCAGTGGACCCTGTCTCCCCTGCAGAAAGAACAGGATCTGTCATCACTCGTCCACTTGACTATGAGTGGTGTGTCAATTGTACACTCCTGGAAATTGAAATAAGAACACAGTGAATTCATTGTCCCAGGAAGGGGAAACTTTATTGACACATTCCTGAGGTCAGATACATCACATGATCACACTGACAGAACCACAGGCACATAGACACAGGCAACAGAGCATGCACAATGTCGGCACTAGTACAGTATATATCCACCTTTCGCAGCAATGCAGGCTGCTATTCTCCCATGGAGACGATCGTAGAGATTCTGGATGTAGTCCTGTGGAACGGCTTGCCATGCCATTTCCACCTGGCGCCTCAGTTGGACCAGCGTTCGTGCTGGACGTGCAGACCGTGTGAGACGACGCTTCATCCAGTCCCAAACATGATCAATGGGGGACAGATCCGGAGATCTTGCTGGCCAGGGTAGTTGACTTACACCTTCTAGAGCACGTTGGGTGGCACGGGATACATGCGGACGTGCATTGTCCTGTTGGAACAGCAAGTTCCCTTGCCGGTCTAGGAATGGTAGAACGATGGGTTCGATGACGGTTTGGATGTACCGTGCACTATTCAGTGTCCTCTCGACGATCACCAGAGGTGTACGGCCAGTGTAGGAGATCGCTCCCCACACCATGATGCCGGGTGTTGGCCCTGTGTGCCTCGGTCGTATGCAGTCCTGATTGTGGCGCTCACCTGCACGGCGCCAAACACGCATACGACCATCATTGGCACCAAGGCAGAAGCGACTCTCATCGCTGAAGACGACACGTCTCCATTCGTCCCTCCATTCACGCCTGTCGCGACACCACTGGAGGCGGGTTGCACGATGTTGGGGCGTGAGCGGAAGACGGCCTAACGGTGTGCGGGACCGTAGCCCAGCTTCATGGAGACGGTTGCGAATGGTCCTCGCCGATACCCCAGGAGCAACAGTGTCCCTAATTTGCTGGGAAGTGGCGGTGCGGTCCCCTACGGCACTGCGTAGGATCCTACGGTCTTGGCGTGCATCCGTGCGTCGCTGCGGTCCGGTCCCAGGTCGACGGGCACGTGCACCTTTCGCCGACCGCTGACGACAACATCGATGTACTGTGGAGACACCACGCCCCACGAGTTGAGCAATTCGGCGGTACGTCCACCCGGCCTCCCGCATGCCCACTATACGCCCTCGCTCAAAGTCCGTCAACTGCACATACGGTTCACGTCCACGCTGTCGTGGCATGCTACCAGTGTTAAAGACTTCGATGGAGCTCCGTATGCCACGGCAAACTGGCTGACACTGACGGCGGCGGTGCACAAATGCTGCGCAGCTAGTGCCATTCGACGGCCAACACCGCGGTTCCTGGTGTGTCCGCTGTGCCGTGCGTGTGATCATTGCTTGTACAGCCCTCTCGCAGTGTCCGGAGCAAGTATGGTGGGTCTGACACACCGGTGTCAATGTGTTCTTTTTTCCATTTCCAGGAGTGTATATTGTAGATCCCTCGAACAAAAAGCCGTGCCCAGTTCTTGGAAGAAGGCACAGGTCACACCCATCTACAAGGAGGGTGGTAAAAGTGATCCACAAAACTACTGTCCAATATCCTTGACATCGATTTGTTGTAGAATCTTAGAACATATTCTGAGCTCAAACAGAATGAGGTATCTTGATCTAGAACTTACCTCACATGACATACTGAAAGCTTTGGACCAAGGCAAACAGGTAGATGCAATGTTTCTTGAATTCTGAAAAGCATTTGACTCAGTTTGCCTACCACCCCTAGTCTTATTGTCAAAAGTACGATCATATGGGGTATCAAGTGAAATTTGTGAGTGCATTGAGGATTTTTTTTGTAGGGAGGCTGCACTATGTTATTTTGGATGGAGAGTCGGCGTCAGATGTAGAAACAACTTCTGGTGGGTTCCAGGGATGTGTGTTGAGACCCTTGCTGTTAATGTTGTATATTAATGACCTTTCAGGCAATATTAATAATAAAATCAGGCTTTTGCAGATATTCAGTTATCTACAATGAAGTACTATCTGAGAAATTCTACATAAATATTCAGTCAAATCTTGATGAGATTTCAACATGATGTAGAGATTGCTCTGAATGTTCAGAAATCTAAAATTTTGCATCTCACAAAACGAAAAATCGTACTATCCTATGACTGTAAAAAAATCAATGAGTCACTTTTGGAGTTGGCCAACTCATACAAATACCTGGGATATAAATAGGAATGATCACATAGTTCCAGTCGCAGGTAAAGTAGGTAGTAGCCTTCGGTTTGTCGCTAGAATGCTGGGGAAGTGCAATTAGCATACAAAAGAGTTTGCTCCCAAATCACTTCTGTGACTAATCTTAGTATACTGCTCAAGTGTGTGGGGCCGTTGCCAGATAGGACTCGCAGATGATATAGAACATAACAGAGAAGGTAGCATGAATGGTCACAAGTTTGTTTAATCTGTGGAAGAATGTCATACAGATACTGAAGGAATATAAAGTGGGAGACTCTTGAAGACAGATGTAAACTATCCTGAGAAAGTCTTTTAACAAAGTTTCAAGAAACAGCTTTAACTGATTTCTCTAGAGACATACTACAACCCCCTACATATTGCTCACACAGGTACCATGAGGATAAGATTAGGATAATTTACTGCATGCACTGAGGCATTCAAACAGTTATTCTTCCCACCCTCCATATGTGATTGGAACATGAAGAAACCCTAACAACAGGCACAATGGGACATACCCTCTGCCATGCACCTTATTGTGGTTTGCAGAGTGTAGATGTAGGTGTAGATCTTTAGCAGTTCTGTTGCCTTCAAACTTACCATGAATAGGAGCAGTTGTGCAAGACATCGGTGGCTCCATTTCTAAACATTTGTGGCACTGCCATTGTACCACATGAATGTTATTGTACATCAGGCTCCACTTCAGTGGAGTCTTGGCATGCCTCAAATGATAGCCTCACCTCTGCCACTGTTGCCACTCGACTGTTTTCCCGCATGCTGGTTTGGTGTGCCATCCCCCCCCCCCCCCCCCCCCCCCCCCGCCCACCCACAATTGCACATCACAAATTGTCTGTATGACCTGCCTGAGATCAATTTAGGATAAACACAAATTATTATTTGTTAGGCTTGTGGGTACCGGTTCCACCTGTCAGTGTGTAACCTGATTTGTTTCACACAGCTGAAGGCTTCCCTTCCACGTGGGATTTATGGAAGTCATCAGGGCACTAAAGAGTAGTAATTCTGCCGCTATGATGGTGTGTCTAGCAGAATATTTAAAATCTCATGCTGCCTTGATAGGATTACCTTCAAGCTCACTTTGTAATCAATCAGTAGATTAGGATGTATTTTCTGACAGACTTAAATATCCTGACCTCTCCAAAAGTGGAGATAAACAAACCACCTCTACTTACAAACTTATATCATTCCTGCCATTCTATTCAAAAATGTTTGAGAATGTAACCTACAATAAAATACTAACTGATTTAACTAAGCAGAAGTTGTTAACTGCGTCTCATTTTGGCTTTCACAAATGATTCTCAAAACACAATGTAATGAAAGATCTCAGAATGGAAGTGCAAGTAGATCTAAACAAGAATTAGTGTCCGGGTAGTATATTCTGTGACCTTGCTAAAGTGCTTGAATCTGTGGGTCAAAAAATTCTACTTAGTAAACTAAAGCATTATAGCATTAATAGCACTGCTCTTCCACAGATGGAAACATTAACAGCATTCCTTGTGTACTGGTGGAATATTGCCTCCATAACAGGAAGCAGAGGTTCTCATTAGCAGACTACATGTGCATGTGAAAATAACCTCAGAGTGGGAGAACATAACATACAGTGTGCCACTGAGACTGGTATGAGGCTCACTCTCATTTCTGACATACATAAATGACCCTTGATTGACTCTAATGGACAGTTCAAAAACTACAATGTTTGCTGGCGACACAACTGCACTAACAAAGGGTTGAAACTCAGCCCTAGCAGACACAGATCATGTGACAGCTGAACAGGGCTGCTAGGGGTTTACAACTAACAGTTTTAAGCCTTAACCTCAGAAAGGCTCATCTCATGTATTTACAAACAAGCAATAATGACCTTTTAGTACCACAAGTGGACAGTAATGATCATTTGCTGAATGAAGCACTGTGTGTAAAATTCCTTGGGGTTCATCTGGATAACAAGTCAAAATGGAGTTGAGACACAGATAAAATACTCGCTAGGCTGAGTTCAGCGAGTTATGCCCTTATCAATGTCTATCCCTCTGTTCTTATCTAAAGACAAGTGTGTTGGCTAATTTGGCATGTTTTAATTCCTGTTTTGCTCATGGAATTATCTTCTAGAGCAATGCACTTAAAATAAACAAACTGTTTGTTCAGCAGAAGTGAGCAGTAAGAATGTTGTGCAAAGATAACTATACATGTTGCAGAAGCTTTTTGGAAGATCAGAACTCTAACCCTCACTTTTCAATACATTTAGTGCTTAATGGTTTTTGTTGCTGATGATAAAAATTAGTTTCAACAGAGCTGTAATACATGGAATTACGTACTCTGGAGGCAAGGGATTGTACAAAGTCCCAAGAAATTGGAGTCCTTATCAGTTAAGGAATAAAATCAAAAGCGTACCTCATTAGCTAGGCTTTTTTACAAATTATCTGAATTTAGAGACTGAAAGATTCTGCTAGTAAAGGGCAAGTACCAATGTTTGTTGTACAGTCTCACTGCTTAAAATTCCGTCTGGCCACTTTATTCTCATCGTCCTGTGATCCCGCACCTAGGCAGTGGGGCGATAGTGTGCAGGGGGAGGCACACTGAATTACATGAGAACCATAATGTGCCTCCTTGGCTTATGAACCTACCCTGTCAATCCCCTAAACACCCTTGTGTCCTGGAACCTAGGAGAAAGACATCTCCTTCCCCCTCCTCTATAGATGGAAGAGGGCATCCTGAAAATTCTGTACCACTTTGTCTGCTGAGTACAAGCATTCTTGAGAGTGAAGGGCACTCAGGAAGTCAGGACAGACAGGGAATTTTGTACTGAAAACAAGGGCAGAAGCATTATAAGTGAAGGGCACTGAAGGAGACATAACAGACAAGGAATTTAGTACTCGAAACACATCTCATCTGCTCCAGTGCCTGCATGACTGCATATAATTCAATATTAGAGGCAGTAAAGTCTTGAGACAGTTGGATTCCTGATGACATGATCAAGGAAAACGGCAGATCAACCAATGGAGTCTCCCTGTTTAGATGGCTCAACCCTTAATAAAAGCTACAGAGTTGTGGTGCTCAGTTAAAATGTCATAAAATAATGTATTAAAACACATGCAGGAGTCAGCCTCTCCCCTATTGCACTAAATCTTAAATTACTCTGGACTTCTGCAGTAACCAGCATGCTAGGTGGTTAAAACCCTGGATTTATGGTTGTACTTACTCCACACCAGGTGACTTTAAAGCTATATGACAAATTTTGTTTTGAAGGTAAGACCACTTCAGCTGTAAGACCTTCATTCATAGGCACAACTGGTTTTTCAGCATTTCAGCTGCACCACTAGGTGCAATAAAATCAAGTCATGTTCCAGTCAAGAAAAGAGAATTGGATGACCCAGTGTTCATAGTCAGCACTTTATATGCTAAGCAGTGGATGTCAAAAAAATTGATGAATATGAATGCAGATTTATCCCATCCTCTTTTATGAATTGGAGCGTTACTTGATTTTATTGCACTGGTGGTGCAGCTGAAAATTCTGTACTCTTCATTCGCATAAATAAATTACCTAAAGCTGAAGCAAGCTTCTCTTCAAATTGATATGTCCAGGCTGTGGCTGCCCTGACTACAAAGCCTGCTCTATGACAAGTAATGTACCATAAATAGGACTCAGTGTTAATAGCTGTAAAAAAACGTTTTTTTAGAAAAATACTGTTGTTGTCACGTAAATATTCAGGTACTAATAGCAAATAAACAGCAGTTGTATCTTAACAGTGAAGAGTCATTAGCTTTTTTAAAGCGGCAACTTTCTTACTGTTTTAGTAAATTGATGCACCAGTCACAGATTAGGGCTTAGGCCTGTTCCAACTGGCCAACTGGTACTAACAAGGCGGTATCAGGAGTGGTCTATGATCGTGGGACATGTGAAGAGCATGTTGCCAATCCTTTCCAGCCCTTAGTGCCAGTGCACGAATCCTGATGATGTCACTGCTTCGTTATTTGAGCATCTCCTGATTTGGCCTTTCAAGGGATAAGTGGACTTCGTTCCAGATCATGCTACCTCCAGAAAAAAATCTGAGTAGGTTTCAGGAGTCAAACCCAGATACTTCCACACTGACAGCTATGACACTAAATATTCGGCTATGGTGGCTGTCCTTACCGATTTACATGATTAAATTTAATTGCCATAAACATGAATACTATTGATCAGTTTAGTGACAGCTTATTGTTAATACAGTACATACTTTCAGTTTTTATGATGTTTTTGTCATGTGTTAACATGTTGTTTGACTCACTGCACATCTCTGCAGTGTCTCCTTCTGGATTGGTTGTACATAACATGAATGAATATGTAAACGAATGAATGAACGGAACACAATATGTAAAAGTATGTCTGAGTTCACAGACGTGAAACTTCGTTGCAGATGGGCCACGGAGACTGTGGTGTGAAAGCTGAGGAGGAGGACGAGGTGCCTCTGCCAGCAGCGCTGCAGGAGGAAGCGGCACGCGAGCTCCGCGAGGACGCGTCAGTGCGCGCCCACGGCCTGCAGCAGATGCGCTCCTGGCTTCGCACTCACCCGGCCATCCGCAACTGCCGTACTGATGCTCCCTTCCTGTTGCGCTTCTTGCGCACCAAGAAGTTCAGTGTGCCACTCGCGCAGGACATGCTCGAGCGCTACCTCACCGTGCGCCAGCTCTATCCCCACTGGTTCCGCGGGCTCGACGTCGACGACCCCGACCTGTCCGATGTACTCGACAGTGGGTGAGTGTAGTGGACTTCTCTCTGGTATCACCAAAAGTCGTTGTATTGGGCTGCTGTGGCCTGTAACAAACAGTAGGGTGGTGACGTGTGATGTGGAGGCTGCCATTTGAGCTTTACTAATGAAAGCTGTGTCAGTAACCGGAATTGTCTGGCACCTTCAGACTGTGCGCCAACATCTCACTTTCCATCTCTTTTGTTAAAGTGGGACATTAAACTTTTTAGCCGTACCTGCCCAGCAGCTGTGCTTGTTAGCATACCACTTCCAAGATTTGGGCAGCTGCACAGGCCCTAGGTCGAATCTGCCTGGCAGAGGACCGGTGTGCTGGCCAGCCTGCATGTGGTTTTTAGGTTGTTATACACATCTGGCTAGGTGAATGCCAGGCTGGTATCCAAGTACTGAGCTTCAGTTACATGATTTTCAAAGATTTGGAAAATGTTTACACACTCCTACATGTATTCCTCCCAGGGGTGGGGGTAATGGGGTGGTGACAGGAAGGGCACCTGGCCATGCATTAATTAACTATGCCAAATCCAACAGTAACCATGCTGACCTCATGTAAATGTGAGACAAATGCAAAGGAAAAACCAGAGAAAAGAAATTTAAACTTAGTGATTGTCCTGGTGCTATTTAATAGGGTTTTAGACTGGAAAGCACAGGACCAGTGCCAGACCAAACATTTCAGAAGATACAGGGGTCATGTTTGAGGCAATACAGATGCTTCACTCAGAAACAAATGTTACAGCAATTGAGATAAATAATGTTATAATATTGAGGCTTCAAGAGAGCCTGTAAATGATCACCTCCATTGCTCAGGGAACTGTCCAAACACAACACAAGTTTTGTAGAACTTTTCACAAAAGATGAAGGCTGATGGACCCAATCCTCCACACTACTCAACCACAGGAGAAATGCCAACCTGTATGGCATCCTCTGAGGAACCAATATGTGGTAATCATGAGGTGATAATTATGGACTGTAAGGCAGGCAATCCAACACCTGCCATTCAAAAGAACACAGAGCATCCTGTATTGCTTTAGTATTGTGCAATCTCATATTATCATGAAGCAAAATCACAACTTTTTTTATTGATATCCCCTAGATATTAAAGGACAAGTTGACTTCTCCAGCTACAGAAAATGGTTGAGCCTCCACCTCTAGAGAGCAGTAAAGCTGGTGCTGATTGAGAAGATCCGTTTTGCTTATATTTCTACCTTCACAATGCACGATGATCACCCATTTTTTCCCCTATTCTCTTCTCACTTGCTTGTCTCTTTTATCTTGTTTGTTGTTGTGGTCCTCAGTGCAGAGACTGGTTTGATGCAGCTCTCCCTGCTACTCTATCTTGTGCAAGCTTGTTTATCTCCAAGTAACTACTGCAACCTACATCCTTCTGAATCTGCTTAGTGTATTCATCCCTTGGTCTCTCTCTTTGATTTTTACCCTCCACGCTCCCCTCCAATACTAAATTGGTGAACCTTTGATGCCTCAGACCATGTCCTACCAACTGATCTCTTCTTCTAGTCAAGTTGTGCCACAAGCTTCTCTTTTCACCAATTCTATTCAGTACCTCCTCATTACCTCATTAGTTACGTGTTCTACCCATCTAATCTTCAACATTCTTCTGTAGTGCCACATTTTTAAAGCTTCTATTCTCTTCTTCTCTAAACTATTTATCATGCATGTTTCATTTCCATACATGGCTACACTCCATACAAATACTTTCAGAAATGACTTCCTAACACTTAAATCTATACTCGATGTTAACAAATTTCTCTTCTTCACATACACTTTCCTTGCCATAGTCAGTCTACATTTTGTATCCCCTATGCTTCAACCATCATAAGTTATTTTGCTTCCCAAATAGCAAACCTCATTTACTACATTAAGTGTCTGATTTCCTAATCTGATCCCCTCTGCATCACTTGCTTTAATTTGACTACATGCCATTATCCTCATTTTCCTTTAGCCCCTTGACTCTTATAACTGCAGCTGGTTTCTGTACAACGTGTAAATAGCCTTTCGCTCCCTGTATTTGACCTGCCACCTTCAGAATTTGAGGGGATGTTCTAGTCAACATTGTCAAAAGCTTTTTTTATGTCTACAAACGCTAGAAATGTAGAAATATCAACATTTTCAAAAGCTTTCTTTACTACAAATGCTAGAAATGTAGATTTGCCTTTCCTTAATCTATCTTCTAAGCTTACTCATAGGGTCAGTATAGCCTCGCGTGTTCCAACATTTTTACAGAATCCAAACTCATCTTCCCTGAGGTCTGCTTCCAACAGTTTTTCTATTCAACTGTAAAGATTTCGCATTAGTATTTTGCAGCTGTGACTTATCAAACTGATATTTTGGTAATTTTCACACCTGTCAACACCTGCTTTCTTTGAGATTGGAATTATTATATTCTTCTTGAAGTCTGCGGGAATTTCCCTTGTCTCATACATCTTGCTCACCAGATGGTAGAGTTTTGTCAGGACTGGCTCTCCCGAGGCTGTCAGTAGTTCTAAAGGAATGTTGTCTACTCCCGGGGCCTTGTTTCGACTTAGGTCTTTCAGTGCACTGTCAAACTCCTCAAGCATTATCATATCTCCCATTTCATCTTCATGTATGTCCTCTTTCACTTCTAAAATATTACCATCAAGTACATTGCCTCTATATACTCCTTCCACATTTCTGGTTTCTCTTCTTTGCTTAAAACCGGTTTTCCACATGAGCTCTTGATATTCATACAGGCAGTTCTCTTTTCTCCAAAGGTCTCTTTAATTTTGCTGTAGGCAGCATCTTTCCTACCCCTGCTGATATTTGCCTCTACATCCTTACATTTGTCCTCCAGCCATCCCTGCTTAGCCATTTTGCACTTTCTGTTGATCTCATTTTTGAGACGTTTGTTTTCCTTTTTGCCTGTTTCATTTACAGCATTATTATATTTTCAGCTTTCATCAATTAAATTCAGTATCTCTTCCGTTACCCAAGGATGTTTACTAGCTGTCGTCTTTCTGTCTACTTGATCCTTTGCTGCCTTCGCTATTTCATCTCGCAAAGCTACCTGTTCTTCTTGTACTGTATTTCCTTCCCTCGCTCTTGTCAATCACTCCCCAATGCTCTCCCTGAAACTCTCTACAACCTCTGGTTCTTTCAGTTTATCCAATACCCATCTCCTTAAGCTCCCACCTTTCTGCAGTTTCTTCAGTTTTAATCTGCAGTTTGTAACCAATAGCTTATGGTCAGAGTCCACATCTGCTCCTGGAAATGTCTTACAATTTAAAACCTGGTTCCAAAATCTGTCTTACCATTATATAATCTATCTGAAACCTTCCAGTGTCTCCAGGCCTCTTCCATGTGTACAACTGTCTTTCATTATTCTTAAACCAAGTGTTGGTTATGATTAAGTTATGCTCTGGGCAAAATTCTACCAGGTGGCTTCTTCTTTCATTCCTTACCCCCACTCCATATTCACTTTCTATTTTTCCTTCTCTTCCTTTTCTTACTATCGAATTCCAGTCCCCCACGACTATTAAGCCACCATCATTTAAACATACAGTAAAGCTGCATGCACTTGGGAAAAATTATGGCTTCAGCTTCCCCTTGCTTTCAACTGTTTACATTACCAGCACAGAAAGGCTGTTTTGGTTAATGGTACAAGGCCAGATCAGTCAATCATCCAGACCATTGCCCCTGCAACTACTGGAAAGGCTGCTGTCCCTCTTCCGGAACCACACATTTGTCTGACCTCTCAACAGATACCCCTCTGTCATGGTTGCACCTACGTTACTACTCTCTATATCACCGAACCTTGCCTCTACAGTACTGCAGCAGGATCATACTGTGGCCTCCCGCCCCACTTACCCCGAGTGTTCACTCACTTCCAACCCCTGGCTACCTCCCTCAACTTCGTCATCAGCACACTACATGCCCACTGTGTTGCTTGTTCAGGGAACAGACACTGGTTAGCTGTTCTGTCTTTGTGCCAATTAACAAGTTTATATGTGATTTTACTTGTTTCATAAAATTAAGAACATTGTAAACCTTTTATGCAGATGAAGAGAAGTACATATAGTGAGCCAGTTATATGAAGAGACAACACTTGTTTTACCTAAATCAGACCCAGGTTTTTCAATTGAATGAGTGGAAAATATCAAGGAGAAAAGATCTGTGGTTCAAGATATAAAACATGTAGAAATATGTAGTAATATCATAAAAACTCTTCAAAGAGTTGGCCAAAGATACATAAACCACCCATGCAGGATGTCCCATTGTGGATGGATATCATGTTCCCACAAAAAGAGACTCTGCCAATGTGAACAAATACCTTCAGCTTATTGTTAGTAACCTATCTTTAATATAAAAGACACTAACAATTCCCTCTAATGATGCTCTACAGTTCCTGATCCTTTACCACTTGACACTTTACACAACACTGTCAGTGCCACCTCCCTCTACACTAAGATCCCAAATTCCCGTGGCCTTGTCACTGCTGAAGAACATCTTACCCAATAGCTAACTGACTACAAATGTACAACCTCCTTCCTGATCACCATGACCGTCTACTCTGTCAATCTAAAAAGTTTTGGAATGGATTAATAAAAAATACAGAGATGTTAAGCTGTGGTTTTAATGCTTCAGGTGTTCTACCTAGCCTTCCAAGTCTCCTACCACTTGAGTACAATGTATGGAACATTCATACAACCTTGTGAAACTGTGAGAGTCCTACTTTGAGATGTTGGCAACTTGAGCATCATGCTGGCTTGAATGTCAATACTTTGTTATAACATTGACTCTTCATGTGAATTTCTGCATTTTGTGGTAGGTGTGTATCCATAACACTAAGTCTCGTCGTCTGTGATGATTTCTTCCAGAAAAGAATTGTTGACATTTTGCATTTCAGTCAAGCCACAGCAGGTATCACACACTTTCCTTTTTTCCTGGAGAATGTGTTAAACACTTGATTTAGAGATGTTGTTGCATGGTAATTTGTGACAGAACAATTTTGACTTACTATGGTCACATGTCCACTAGTTACTACTGAACTCACTAATTGAATAGACATTAGTTATTTACATTTGTTAGCACAAGCTGCCACCATAGTTAATGCATTGTTGTTGCCTGTACACAAAGAATAAAATCAGGCTCAGAGCTTTTTGGATAGATAATACATATCCTCACCCACAATTACCTCACCTTAAATGAATCACCTACAAATATATTCACAGTATGGTTGTGGGCTCCCAAAAATCACCATCTTATGGCTACCTTGTAATGTGCCATCTACAGGAATCCTTCGCAGCCACCCAGAATACCTGGTACAGATTCATTGATGACATCTTCATGATCAGGACAATGAGTGGGTACACTTTATCCACATCCTTCCAGAACTTCAATGCCTATTTGCTCCCCTGTCCTCCTAAGCCCAACAAGCCACCTTCCTCGATAGTGACTTCCACCTCATCAGTACCTCCGTCATACCACACCTACCATTTTGACGGCTGCCATTCAGTCCCTTCCGTGCTGTCTAGCCACCTGTGGTTGTCACATCTGCAGCAATGAGCAGTCCCTCTCCAAACATACAGAAGGTCTCACAGGGACTTTCACAGAGTAAAATTGCATCCCCTACCATGTACAGAAATATATCTGCTGGACCTTGTCTCCCAGTTACCTAACATCCCCATCACACCCACTGTCCAGCCACAAAGCAACACCCCTTCGTGACTCTGTACCACCCAGGACTTCAGCAACTGAACCGCATTCTCTGCCAGTGTTTCAAGTGCCTCTCGTTGTCTCCTGAAATGAGAAATGTGCTCTCCACTATCATTTCCATCACTCCCACAGTGGTATTCTGTTACTTACCCAACCTATGCTGTGGCCTTATCCATGTCTACTCCCCCTCTGCTCCTAACCCCTTGCCCTATGGTTCACATTCTCAAAAAAACCTAAAATCAAGACCTCTCTCATGCATCCTCTCACTATGCCTTGTTAGCAGTCCTGTCACAGGCATTTCCTATGCCACCAAAGACAAAGGCACCTGTGAACACAGCCATAATGTCTTCTAACTTACCTGTAACCACTGTGTGGCATGCTTTGTGGTCACAACCACTGACAAGCATCTGTTCACATGAATAGCCATTGTCAAACTGTCACTAAGAGGCATCTGGTGCACTCAGTTGCTGAACATGCACGATAGTGAACATTGTTTCAGTAAATGCAAGTAGTGAGTTTATAAATACAACTTTTCCCATGGATTAGACGTAGTTTTATGGAAAAGTCATTTTTAGTTTGCTTCTAAAATTAATTTTGCTACCTGGAAAATCTGTGGGGTGGTGATCAAAACTTCTATAAGCAAGCTGAGATGTCAGACTCTTTACAAAAGTGTCTCTATTATCATTGTTGATGCATTGCACATATTATTTTTATGGCATACTTGCATGCAAGGGAAACTTACTTCTGAGATGCTGAGTCTATGATTAGGCAGTTTCCTTATAATTAATCTTGCAGCTCTTCAAGTACTGTTCAAAAAACACAAGTTTCTTATTTAATTACTGCTCATTGCTGTCAGAGGTCAGACAGAGTGATCACAGAGTCTCTTGAATTATATTTGAACATGTTCCAGGTACTTGATTC
Organism: Schistocerca gregaria; assembly: GCF_023897955.1. Lineage (NCBI taxonomy): Eukaryota > Metazoa > Arthropoda > Insecta > Orthoptera > Acrididae > Schistocerca > Schistocerca gregaria. The sequence continues at coordinate 40,147,161 of NC_064925.1, read as the reverse complement.
CTCTGCCAGAACGTGATGAACATGGCCGACAAGTCCTCCTGTCCTGTGCAGGTATGTCTTGAGCCCTTTGCGTACTCTATCCTGGTCTGTCTGTAAGTGTGTCAGATGTATTAAATGCTTATTATTTGCTTGTGATGACCACAAAAAAAGTAAAGATAAAGGAAACATAAATGTAATCTCCATTGTTATTGAATTTAAGCACTTGAAGTATTGTGAGAATTACTTTCTGAAATAATGTGCCTGCTTTCCTACTCACTATGCAGTAGTCTGTATTAACTGTAGTACTGCCTGTTGGTTTCAGGTCGATTTGACCCTTACAAGTACTCTTCAGGACACATGGCTCGCTGTCATAGCCTGGTGGTTGAGGCACTTATGGATGAACCGGAAAATCAGATTCGAGGATATACCTACCTGAATGATGAATCTGGTCTTCTCATGGGCCACATCAGCTTATGGTCATTCACAGACATCAGAAGCATGCTACGGTGCATACAGGTACACTAAATCTGAAGCAATTTCAGACAAACATGGTGCATACATGACCTAATATCAGGACACAATCATGACCCTAGTATTTCTATTTTTTGGGGTGGGATAGTGATGACTTGTAAGCTTAACTCTGGAAAGACTGGAGAAATTTTATGGGCTTGGTATGTGTAAAATATGCTGGTGGAGAGGAGGAGGTGGTAAGGTTCCCAGTAGCATTGTTAGGAGGGGGAGGAGTTGTTAAGGGGATAACATGCAAAGCTGATCAAAAGTGGTTTATGTTATAGCTATAGTTGTCACAATATTAACAGTCTGTTGTTACCAAAAGTCACTAAAAAATTTCAGTTGATTTGTAGTTTCCAAGTAATGTGGTCTTCATTCATAAGTCATTATGAAGTATCTTTGGCAGCCCACAAAACTGACACAAGCTAAGGCAGGTAAAACCGTGTTCTCCCATGTTGACAGCATGCTTGTTATTGTAAAACCCATAGAAATGATTGGAGTGGTCTCAACCAATCTTGGTACATGTATTAGTCACTATCTGGAAAAATTAGTTCTGCATGACTCCTAGGACAGCAACAGAAAAGTGGGTGTCATGTAACAATAATTGTGAAATACCTGGAGAAATATCAGCCAAACTTAGTTTACACATCATTTACTATCCAGCAAAAGATATTCTTGGGTTATAGCACCTCCAGCATCTCTGGGAGTATAATGGGTGAGTAAGTAGGTGACTGTAAAAATAATTCAAAATGAACTATTTTAGTATCAGATCCATAGCCTATGATGTTGCTAAGCTGGCTGGTGACAGGCATGATTTCATGCCACCCCTGAGGGCATGAACATACATGTACACGTATACATACATACATACATACATACATACACACACAAATACACCCACATTTATGGGCAGCACTGTGAGAAGGCATCTCTAGTAAAACTTGTCTAATGATTTAATTTTAATTTTTCACAATAATATATACAATTCATCACAGACATGACCAAAGAAATCTGATGTCTTAAACTACATTTCTGAATGTGCAGGGGAACAATAAAGATAGATTTTGTTCCCATGTAGTGACAAATATTGAACTTTGGTGGGACTGCACAATTAGTCTCATATCTACTAAGATGTCACTCAAACTCTGTTGACAGCACAGTTTTATTACATATGTGAAGTTCTCAGAGCTTATTTGATCTGTGATCAAAGTTTCTCAACAGCACCATTAAAGCTGTCTCTCTGTAAATTATACCTGTGATTCTAAATTTTTTGTTTTATTTTTATACATGCTTATTTTCAATGTGCACTGACTCCATTTCGTTTTTACCTGACCCATGTATTCAATCAGTACAGTCACTAATAGAATTGGGATTGCAGTACAATATATACCTTATAAATACAACACATGTTCTGAAGTATTTTGTGGTAAATTCCTTCTCTTTGTTATATGATGAAGGAATAGAAACCACCAACTTCATATGTGCTGAAGAATAAATTTTATTTGAGTACTGTGGAACACACACATGAAGAAATGAAATGTCATTTGGCTAGGGCCTCCTGTCAGATAGACTGTTCACCTGGTGCAAGTTCTTTGCATTGACACCACTTGGGCGACTTGCGTGTCGAACACATGAAGTATAAATAAGGGAGGAAACTGTGCAAAGAGAAAGTTATCAAATAACATAGATCAAAGGGTCTACAAGTCAAAACTCAAAGGTACTCCTTTTGTGGTCAAAAGTCACTACAAATTGAAAGGCATTGAGCTGCAGACAAGCACAATGAAAACAATGCTAGATATATTCAGCTATTGGACCAAGTCCTTCATCAGACATAGAAAACTCACAAACATTCACACAAACCCAGCTCATGCACATATGGCAACAGTCATCTCCAGGCATGAAGGTTGTTATTCCGTGTTGGATTTTCCATTGTTTGAGCTATGTGAAAATATATGTCAGTGACAGAAAAACATAGTTGTTTACAGTATGTACTGAATGTTCTAAAATTTCACATTTCTGCTATGGAAAAATGAAGAAAGGTAATCAGTTATCTGACTTGCAACACATCAGTATTACTAAGAAAGAATATTGGGTTAAAAGATTACAGCTTAATGGTTGGAGAATTTACGGTCACTTGACTTACAGAGGATCAGCTTTATTAAGGAAGCATACTGTATAGAGCAATTAGTAAGAAAACTTACAGTGTGTATTGAAAAAATATCAGATCTTTTACAAAAAAATTGCAATTTTGTTTCTAAACATGAAGCAATGCAATGGAAGTAGTGATTTAACATACACTATTTTCATTTAGTTTTATTTTCTTGGAGGTTTGCCCGAACTGAAGTGTAATTGAAGGTGTATCACTACATTTTTGTTCTCATGTGAATAATTTAGGAGTAAAGGAGACAACCACCAAACAGCACACACACTCAGTGTTTTGCTACAGTGTGCCAGCTGCAGTTCAGCAGATAGACTGGGGCAAGTGGTTGGATTATATGGAATGGGGAGAGGGAGGGAAGAGATGGTAGATGGGAGAGAGGGTTGGGGAAGGGTGGCTGACACCTCAATAAGAAGATAGCAGGTGTGCAAGACAGGAATGGATGAAGGATGTGCCTGGGACAGAAATGCAACACATGTGCACTGGAGCCAGTGAGTTTGTGCAGTGTACAATGATGAGGAGTGGAATGGCAGGGGCTGCAGGACAGAGGAAGGGGAGATTGTTGGCCAGATTGTGTGGGTGCAGTGGCTTAAAAGAGATAGAGGATAGGAGGACTACATCATTGAGTAAAACAGAAGTGATTTCTGGCATTCCCCAAGGTAGTGTTATAGGCCCTTTGCTGTTCCTTACCTATATAAACGATTTTGGAGACAATCTGAGCAGCCGTCTACGGTTGTTTGTGGATGACGCTGTCGTTTATCGACTAATAAAGTCATCAGAAGATCAAAACAAACTGCAAAACGATTTAGAAAAGATATCTGAATGTTGCAAAAAGTGACAATTTAGCCTAAATAACGAAAAGTGTGAGGTAATCCACATGAGTGATAAAAGGAATTCGTTAAACTTCAGTTACACAATAAATCAGTCTAACCTAAAAGCCATAAATTTAACTAAATACCTAGGTATTTCAATTACAAACAAGTTAACTTGGAAGGAACGCATAGAAAATGTTGTGGGGAACCAAATACTGGCAGGACACTTAGAAAATGTAACAGACCTACTAAGGAAACTGCTTACACTACGCTTGTCCATCCTCTTTTTAGAATACTGCTGCACAGTGTGGGATCCTTACCAGATAGGACTGATGGAGTACATCAAAAAAGTTCAAAGAAAGGCAGCACGTTTTGTATTATCGCAAAATATGGGAGAGAGTGTCACAGAAATGATACAGGATTTGGGCTGGAAATCATTAAAAGAAAGGCATTTTTTGTTGCCATAGAATCTTCTCACAAAATTCCAATCACCAACCTTTTCCTCCAAATGCGAAAATATTTTGTTGACACTGACCCACATAGGGAGGAACGATCACCATGATAAAATAAGGGAAATCAGAGCTCATACGGAGAGATATAGGTGTTCATTCTTTCCACACGCTATATGAGATTGGAATAATAGAGAATTGTGAAGGTGGTTCAATCAACCCTCTGCCAGGCACTTGAATGTGATTTTCAGAGTATCCATGTAGATCTAGATGAACATGGTAACGCCCACTTACATAGCCCAGTAAAGCTGGTGTGGGGCAGGGGTCCAGTTCTGCCACTGAGTGGTCAACTCTGCTTGTGGCCACAGTTCGGTGGTGGCCTTTCATTCTGGTGGTCAGGTGGTTGGTGCTCCTGCATGCACAAAATGCTGTGCATGAATTGTAGGATAGCTGTTATGTGAAATGGCTACTTTAACATGTGGCCCCACTTCTGATGGAAAAGGATAAGACTGTGACAGCACTAGATTAGGATGTGCTGGGTGGGTGTTATACCCAGATCTTCCATGGTCGTACAACCATTGTGGCAATGGGTGGGCAGTGACAATGAGATAGGGATGGAGCAAGATATGAAGGTTGGGTGGATGGTGAAATACCACTTTAGGTGTGGTGGAAAGGATTGTGGGTAGGATACCCCTTATTTCCAGACACAGTGATACATAGTCATATGCTGCGTGGCACCCTCCATTGGCAGTTCGAGTCCTCCCTTGGGCATGGGTGTGTGTGTTGTCCTTAGCATAAGTTTGCTTAAGTTAGACTAAGTAGTGCATAAGCTTAGGGACTGATGGCCTAAGAAGTTTGGTCCCATGAGACCTTATCACAGATTTCCAAAAAAATAGTCATAGACCTGCCAATGGACATGGTTCACTTGCCCCAATCTGGGATGATATTGTGTAATAAGGGGAGTACGACTTTGCAATTAGTACTTGGTGGTGATGGGAGGATTAGGGGGTCTTCGGATATGGTGTGGGAAATATGCTTGTGGACTAGGTTTGGTGGATAATGCTTGTCTGCAAAGGCATTTAAGAGATCTTCAGCATACTGGGAAAGTCATGAAGATATCATCAGTGAACCTGAATCAGACAATGAGTTTAGGATTTTGAGAAGCATAGAAAGAAGACAGTCAGAAAGGCTCTTTTATGAAGTTGGGACCTGATGACAGAAGCATTTTTGTCTTGGTTACTGCAGTACTGTTATGTTTCAAGAGATATTGAGGAGGTCCCTACTGAGTGACTGCAAAAAATCCTCCCTCATTTCACTATACATTTCACCATGAAAAACATAAACCTGTGAATATTCTTCTGGTATTTATTTCAGCCTTGAATACAATTAGTAAGTGATGGTGACAAATTAACCATAATGCTCATGGTGTGATGAAAGGATCCGTTAAGTAAAAACTTTAGTTTTAGTTATACTATTTCAGTACTTTTCACATAATTTGTTGCTAAGGTTATACAACTGTACATAGCTACTTATCTTTCCAGAATTCAACCCCAATGAGGCATAAAGAGATGCATTTCCTTCATGTTCCACATTATGCCAACAAAGTTTTTGAGTTCTTCACTGCACTTATGAATGAGAAGTTAAGGTCCCGTGTTGTGGTAAGCGATAGACAATAATAGTAGTGCAAACAGTAATAAAAAGAATAATAATAATAATAATGTATTCATGTAATCAGAATAAGTGATGATTAGTTAGTCCATCTGGTTACAGACACATTCTTACTTTTAGTAAGTATATCAAGTGCATGTATAATATGCAGAGTGATGAGGTATCTTGTAAAAGCAAAGTGTGATTGAATTAATTAGTTACCAAAAACCAAAGATTGCACAGAAGCCTCTTCAAAATCTTAAGCATTCTTAATAAATATTTACATTATATAATTAAAGCCACAACAAGTGCATTGTGAGACATATAAATACAACACAAAACATAAAGGTTGTGTGTCTTTTTATAAGGTAACTAATTCAGTTGTTTATTCAGGTGCTGAAGTCTTTAGATAGTTTCCTATAGGCAGAAGATATGTCAATAAGAAAACAGCTCTGTCCCCTTTCTTTATTTAATACAGTAACTAATCTCTAAATGCTTAAACAAGTACACTGAGTTCATTCTTAGTTTATGTGATGTTAACTTCATTTTAAATATGACAAGAAAAATTCTGGTAGAATGTAAATAATTTGGAAGTGGATGGTCTCCTTTATTAACTACATTTTATCTTTTTACCCAGGTAAATATCAAGGAATCTTACACGTAAAGGAATCTTATTTGTTAACATTTCTTTAAAGTGGTTCTAGGTCATTTACACAGATAAAAAAGCAGAAGTACACTATGTACAAATATTTGTAGTATTCTGTATTTTATGTTCCTGGAATCTGAGTAGTTTTTTTGCTGCAAGCTAATTTTCCAGTGCAATGTTCTGAGCCTCATGTTGAAGCTAAGACTCCATTCAAGTATGAATAAAATCATACTATGGTGAAACTTGGTCAGGGTTGCCACAAGTTCTGGAAATCCGGGACTATCAGGAAATTTCAAGCACGACAGGGTAATATCAGGGAAATTTGAAAAAGAAAAAAAAAAAAAAAAAAAAAAAATACTGGCAAAATCTTGTTTTTGTCTCAGTAGATGAAATAGTTTGTTTAGTGCGATGTCACGCATCGTTGCTGGCTGGGTGCAGTTGAGTATGTGCACCGCTTTCCTACTCCTTTATTCTTACTGCTTCTACCACTCCCCTCAGCTTGCAGTCAGTGCTGCCACCACTTCTTGCCACTAGCCTAGCAGCTGCCAGGGAGAGGCAGGGAGGCGAGTGGTTTGTTTGGATCTGATTCTCAGAGACTGTTGCTGGCTGGAGACAGTGGTCATGTGTGCATGTGGTGTGCCCTAGTGATCGTGTGAACATGTGTGTGCTCTCATTTGCTGACAGAGGTTTTGGCCGAAAATGTAGTTGTGAGAGTGTGACTGTCTTTTTCTATGTGCCTTTCTGTGGCTCAGAAATCACCTTTATCATGAGTTGCTGCCTATCCTCATTAGTATTGATTCTCAAATGATATGCACAAGTCATCTGTTGCATGGATTGATCATCGGGGTCTCATTTCATCAACATGGTGTCTGTGACACGTGAATAGCTGGCTACGCAAGTGGATTGATCATGGGGGTCTCATTTCATCAACATGGTGTCTGTGACACGTGAATAGCTGGCTACGCAAGTGGACTTCCATGACGGGCCAAAACCACAGGCAATTTCGGTGGGTACCTCTTAACGAATCGGGCTTGCCGATCTGAAACCCACTGTTTCCCATTAATGTGCAAGCCTTGCCCATTGGATATAGTCTCACTGATCTCTTTGTGTATGGTGTAATGTGGCAAATTTTCATGGTTTATCTGTGGACCCAGGAATGCGGTGCTCCTCACCAGGCCAGATGCCGTGGGCAATGGATTTCAGGAACTGCAACTGTCTCACCACAAGAACACTGTACAGTGTGGCATTTATTCTAGCATATTTTTGACACTTTGAAACTAGTTTATCTATTAGGAAGTGTGGATGATAAAGAGAAAAAAATTGTGGCAGTTGCTGACAGTTTGCATGCTATGTACTCATATATTTCTTAAAAGAGGTATCCCACAATACCAGCAAAATAATAGACATAACACATTGGGCAATCAGCGACAATAACAAACGTAGTAACACCAAAATGTTATTGGTGGTCATGTGCTGTGTCGGTTTACACAAGTCTTCCCTGCCTTACACACTTCTCTCAAGAGGCCTACTTTTTTTTTTAAGGATAGTTATGAAATCGGTGAAGCTATTTTAAAACTGTCTTGTGACTCCAAGGAAATGCATATTTTTTCATCAATTGTGTTTTGTTTTATTGAAATAAAATAACCTCAGTGGTCTTAATAAAACAGATATATATTTTGGCTTGCTTTCTCTATGTAAAAGCAGTTCATTACAAAAGATGTTAATGTTAGTACTTAAGATTTTTGCTCACACATTTAGAAATACAGAAGTCCTTCAATTTTTTTTCAATTTATGTCTTTACTTACCCTTGAGATGTCAAAATTTGCTAGGAAAAAATGCTAAAACTTGTCTATAAATTAGGGAAATATCAGGGAATTGCACTTAGAGTAGCTTGTGGCAACCCTGTTGTCTCTCAGAGATAACGCTTTTGTAGTACTTGGATATTTCACAAAAGTTATATTTCGTGTTATTACTAAAACCTCCCCTAAAGCCCTCTTTAAAGAGCAGCTGCTTTAACACTAGTGTCCGAATGGATACATTCATTAATGTTGTTTGTTATTGCTAACACTTTTTTTTTCTCTTTTGCAAAGCACAATACCAAGGCTAAAATTTGGCATCAGAAAACTTTGTGTTTATCTTTATTTCAGAAATTAATTATTTCAATCATTTGTGTTCTGTGGATCCCATCAAGAAGGAGAACCGCCACAGATGTGGAGTGAAGTGAAGTTTAAATTGAAAAAACACAAATAGACCATGTAAACATAATGTATAGACTGTACCAAGAATAAACTACCGTTATACTCATTAATGGTATTTTTATTTATGTTAGTTAAAGTCAGCTGCGTAATTTAGAAAAAAAGCAGCTATTTTGGGGGAAAAATTACTACATCTTTAGTTATAGTAAATAGCTTTTCTTATTTTTTAAATATCATATTGGTATCTTAATGTTTGCCTTGCTGTTTTCCAAAGAAAATGTTACCTACACCTCTTTTGGCCTGCTTAAAATTCTGTAATACTTGTGAAACAACTTTACAATGAATACTACTACTTGCCATGAGTCAGCTACATGAATACACAACATGTTTTGTTGGAAATATAGTTTAGTTTAAGACTAAATTGTAGAGTTGTCTGTTAGTCATCTCCATCTACTTCATTGACTAGCATCAATACAGAGATTATCAGCAAAGGAATTAAGTTTTTGTTACACTGAGTTTGATTATAATATGGTTCATATGAAATATTTTATATAATATTGTGTCATAATATTAGTCTTTTCATAGGATTGTGCTTGGGTAAAACATAGATCATGGACTTCTGCACTTCTGACACTCCTCTTGGTGGTGGTATCTAGGAATATTCTTCTGTTGTGTAAAAACTAGAGAAAATCTGTGCATGCATATTATATAATGCCACATTTCTTTTTATAAATATTGTAGTTAAAAAGAGTAATGACATAACCAATTATGAAATGTCAATTCAAATAAGTCTAATGTTAGACATTTTTAATTAATTTCTAGTTTCACCCAAGTATCGATGACCTGAAAGAAACTGTGAACCCAAAAATACTACCAAAAGAATATGGAGGTTTCATTCCAATGGCTGACATGATAGGTATGTGTCAGTTTGAATTATTTGTTACAGTTAAAATCTGTTGTTGTGGCAGGGTAGTAACTTACATCATTTTACTATATTTCACTCTCTAGTGTGTAACTTTTTCTTGATTTTTTACTTAATTCACTGTTCTCAGACATTTGTAATTTTCCAGCTAGTTCTGCTCTGTACTCTGTGCCCTGAGGTTGTGTCTAGGGTGCAGCTCCTGTCCAGAATCTCTAACCTCATATGGTTGATACGGATCTTGCACAAAGCTTTGCTGCTTTCATGCCTATCAGAGTTTTTCCACTTGTAATGGTCCTTTAAAAACAATATTAAAAATGGAACTACTATCAAATAAAAACAAAAATATACAGAATGTTTTAGGGCAACTCCAACAAACTTTGAGAGATGACAGAAAGACGATCATTTTTTGTTAACCAACATACACGGTCTGGTCCACCACTAGTTATGCACTTGGTGATGATGTGCACTACCACTTAGTCACCTGCTGTGTAGCTCTAAGTGAGGTTGTTATTCTGTGAAATCATACCACTTCTGTCATTCAGCTAGTGTTGTTGTAATACTGTGTCCTCAGTGATGTGCATCTTACCAGTAGTGCATTCAGCTTGTACTATTATAATTCTGTACCTCAGAGGCATGCATCTTACTATAGTCCTGAATTCTGGCTTTGTATCAAGCATCATTACAGAAGTTGAAGTGTACCAGAAACAAAGAGTTTATTTTAAAAAAATTCTTTACTGACTTCCAGTGTTTCAAACCTTCTGACAACATGACGGAAGTCAAGACTCAGTAGTTACTCCGAATGCTGCCCACAGTGATCCTAATACTGGAACAGTAGACTTGGTAGTGAATGAAGAGCAACATTAGTTACCTGAACTCTTCCAAATTCTACCTGTATAGTTCTTGCATTGCCTCAGAAACCAGATAAACTTTAGTAAACCATACTCCACTGCAATATGAAAGTAATGTTCCAGAACTTCTGCCCCTCAGGCTGTGTACAAACTAAGCCATTATCCTTCATATTTTTTCTATCATGAAAGAGCAAATTGTAGTAACAACCAGTAATAGATTGATGCTGACAAGCTGAAAACCATGAACAATCAATACGGTATTCTTAAGGTGGCTCATATGACAACATTATGATCACAAATGCAAAGTTACTAATTTGTCTCTGTCAGAGTTTTAAGTTTTCTGAATAATTTTAGAGTCATACTTTGATAAGGCCAGTAGAATATCACACCTAAGTAGTTGTTGGGTCTATCATTGTTTCCAGGAATTAGGCCAATTGCCTGTTCCATCTTAAAAGGTCATTGTTGAGCCAATCTTACTTTGATAAAACCAGTGTTGAAATATATCTCAATCATTCTTCTGGAATTCTATTCACACACTCTTTCACCAGTTTCTACGTTTCTCTGTTGTTTTGTTGATCCCTTCAACTTTAAGTTCTTCTCTAACTTGACAGTCAGTCCTAATCTGGTCCCAGTGTGTGCAACTTTTTGCCACCCTTAGATATCTCATTACAGCAGATAGTTCCTTAAACTTTATTTTTGTTTCCTTTCCTAACTTTTTATTTTAAGGTTCTATTTTTAGTGATCCATATATACTTAAATTCTTCAAGCTTGTTGTCTATATTGCTATTATACTTGTAACTTATTTTGTTTCGTAAATATGTAAAACTGTTAACTTGTTCAATTACTCTATCCTTGATAAAAAAATTTGATGCCATTACCTTCAAATTATTAATTGAGATTTCCATATTATTTTTTGTCCAACTGGTGCAACTAATGAATGACACACTGTAATTTCATGTTGTAATCAAATAAAATTTTAAAAAAATCTGCAAAAAGACAGCAGTTTGTGCTTCCATAGTATGATATCTGTATTTCAGGATGTGCTCCTTGCTTCTATTTTCTTAAGTATTATTAGTGAATGTGTTAAATTGTATGTTTTGTCAAACATTCTGATTTATAGGTCTCATATCTGAAATTCTTGCACCTGTTTTAATCATACCTTAGTGTCTATGTACGTATCTGTCAGAATATTTTTATATGTTCAGCATAACCTCTTTTCTCTACTACTTGTCATAGTAGTTGCCTATTTACATCATCAAAGGCTTTTATACAAATTATAGAGAATATATATTAAAAACAAAGATTCCAAGACTTACCAAGCAGGAAAGTGCCAGTAGACAGGCACAATAAATAAAACACACAAACACACACACAGAATTTCTAGCTTTCGCAACCGACGGTTGCTTCTTCAGGAAAGAGGGAAGGAGAGGGAAAGACGAAAGGATGTGGGTTTTAAGGGAGAGGGTAAGGAGAAGACTTACCTTAGGGGGAATAAAGGACAGGTGTACACTTGCACACACACACATATCCATCCGCACATACACAGACACAAGCAGACATTTGTAAAGGCAAAGAGTTCGATACATTCTACATTAAAGTTACAGCTTTTCCCCGTTAACTGTTTTATAATGAATACTTGTCTGTGCACTACTTTCAGTTCCTGAAACCATTCTATTTTTCTAAAATGAAAATTTCACTTATACGCTGTAGTCTCTTGCTAATCATTCTAGTCTATATATATCATAGGCCATGACTGTCAAACATACCCCACTAGAATTATCACAGTTATTCCATTTCACTTTTTTTTTAAAAAAAGTGATCACAATTGTATTACTCCATACACTTATTATAAGCCCATTCTTCCAGTACATATTAAACACATGGAGCATCTTCATCCACATCTAAAACTGTATGACTACTCTTCAGTGGTGGCTCTGGGGGAAAACTGAACATTGGCAATGAATCAAATTTGCGAAGCCCCTTTCACTTTCCAGTCAGAAAGAAAATGTTAAATGAGCTGAATTATACACTAATAATAATTATACACAAATTTTATTACTATAACATATAAGGATTATTCTAATGGCAAAAAGTACATGTAAAAGGCATACATTAAAATAAATGAAACTTCCGGCTTTTCACCTCACTGAATTTTTTTTAAAGATTATGTCATAGTTAATACCAGCTGAGATTTCTGCTTCAATTGATAGTACTGACAACATAGACAGTCTTTCTTGACACACTGTGCTTCTTAATGAATTTTAACTTTGAGAAACTTCTCTCGGCAAAAGCTGAACGGACCAGTACTATGAATATTATTCTGATTGTTTTGTAAAGATTTGGATATACTTCTTCCAAATTATTTTCTAATATGTGCCAAATAAGTTGTTTTGCATCTTTGATTGTGTCCTGTAAGATGCATTTTAAAAGTTGGAGCTCCTCATAAAGTTCGAAAGGCGTATGTTGCTATTTTCACCTTCTCGAAGTATTGTACTTAAAAATCATAACAGTGTTTGCGAAGGTCATCCATGGATAACAATTTCAAATAATTCATATTGTAAAGAAAACCAAGTTGTTCAAAATATTCATTGAGCACTTTGAAACAACAAACAGTGTCTATCGTTGCGTTAAGTCTACACTGTATTTCACCAGATTGCGCAGGTTTATCAATTTGTTCATAATCTAACATTTGTTTTTTTTTCTGTGCTATTCTTTTTTTTTTAAACTGAGACTCAATTTCATAACTACTTTTTTCTACAAACAATCGAGCTACTGCAGCGCCTGTTACAAATCCTGTCTTACAGAATTCTTGAATCCAGTCACGAAATGAATGTAAAGTATCAACAGCAACTTGAACAGATGACCACAGTTACACATTGTTGACATGTAGTAAAATCTCATACCACATATGTATTGCAACAATAAACTCACAAGTTAACATTTCCTTCAACACAGTTGCTAAGAGTTTCAGAATCATCAGTTCTATTTTTCAGGTCACTCACACTATCAATGGTATCATCAAATTGCAGAAATATCACTTTTACAGATGCAATTCTACTTTCCCATTGTGTTTCAGACCGAGGTTTCAATGTCAATTTCAGTTTAGTTCTTATAAGGTCCTAGTGTTTGCTTGATTTTGTAAAAAGAACATAGGCTTTATTGATGAAGTCAAAAAGTATTTTAGCTATTGTAGAAGTGTTAGCAGCGTCTAGCAAAAGCAAATTACAACAATGGCGTCTGCGTCTGCTTGCTTGATTTTGTAAAGAGCACATAGGCTTTATTGACGAAGTCAAAAAGTATTGTAGCTGTTGTAGAAGTGTTAGCAGCATCTAGCAAAAGCAAATTCCAACAATGGCATCTGTGTGGTGTGAACAAAGCTATTGGATTAATGTTGAGTATTCTTGTTCTAACACCTTTATTAATGCATACCATATTGGCACCATTATCATATCCCTGTCCTTGACAGTTGTGGATGTGTAGGTCATTATTTCTAGTTCATTTAAGACTTCATTTGTGAAACACTCTCCAATTGTTTCTGGGATGGCAATAAACCTAACGAAATGTTCCTCTACCTCTCCAGTTGAGGATTTACAAAATCTTAATGTTATTGACATTTGTTCCACACAGCTCAAATCCCTGGTACAATCGAGCATGAAAGCATAATATTTTGCTTGTCTGCCTCTTTTTATAATTTCATTGTTAACAGATTTGGACATTTCTATAATTAATTGATTTTGTATGTCATGGCTCAGATAATGCTTACATAGTTGCTTTTCCTCAATGAGTTGCAAGTGCTCTTTTAGAGTTAGATCATATTTGGATAACAATTTTAATAGATCTATAAAATTTCCACTGTTTCCACTGTCATTTAGGTTAAGGGATTACCGATGCCCTCTATACACCACATTGGGTGAAGCTAAGTATTTTATAATATTGCTCAATCTCCCAAACAAGTTATACCAACACCTTTGTGATTCCCTAATCAGTCACAACATCCTTCTTTTACACTCTATGTCTGCAAATGTGAAAAAAAGTCAACATGGAAAGCATTAAACTTTGTATTGAGATATGGAGAAGCTAACCATCTGCAATGTTACTTTTTGCCATTACTCAGTTTTCTAGTAAAATGTCTTTTATTGGCATCTTTGGGGTAGCTTTCATCAGGTTTCTCTAGATTTTGTTGGGGACCATTTCGAAACTATTACTGGAAATACCCATTCTCCCAGATCTAATTCTATAAATGACTCTCTTATACAAATGGTTTGTTTTTGATTATTACTTTTGAAGTCTTTATTTGGTGCACAATCTCAGATCACAGCAGTTTCACCCAACTCTGTCAGAAAGGGTAACAGATTCATTTGACCCTGAAGCTTGTTCTGTTTCAGATACTAAAGACACTTGGATTAGAGATTGATCGGAGGCCTCTGGAACAGTTAAACCTGCAGATTTCTTAAGAAATTTCATTGTACTTGAACTCATAGCTTGGTTGGATATAATCGTCTCTGTTTTTCTTTTTCTTTTTGATGCACTGGATTCCAATTTTCTCCCTTTGTCTCTGTCTCTAGAGGATCCTCCAGACATGATGATGTGAAAAACATTTTGTGCTTAGTACGCTGATAAGTACAGTAGGATACTTAAAGTACTCAGTGTCATAGTATAGAGAGAATCGGCTGTGTGATTATCATACATGGCAGAATTTTTTTTTATTGTGTCATGTATGATAGCAGCCAAATAAATATTCCAAGAAATGTTTTTGTGTACTGGCTTACAATTGCATGGTGTTCCTGTAGTATGTATGGCTGAAATTGGTACAATCACACCTTCAGAGATAAAAGACTTGTTCGCTTCTAACGGTTCAATAACTTGAAATAAGAGTGAAGTGTCACTTGGTAGGATTGGTTTCAGAGAGCTGGCATTTCTGGCCAAGACAATGCTCTTGCCTGTATTGTCTCTTCCACAGAACATTGTTGCATTTGCTTGTTGTTGGATCGAAGAGTCAATTCATAAAATCTGTGCATACCAAGTGGGCTGTGAATATGTATGAAGACAGCTTCCTCTCTAAGTATATAATTTAATAAGTTATTTTACAAATTTTTTTTAGTCTGTATGAACGACATACAGCAGAACAGTCCCCCTTGAGTTCCATACATTACTGCCGTCTAGTGTGCATGTGGTGATTCGCAACAGGTATGTCCCTTGCGAATCGTGTAATGTAATAGGTGTACTAGGACCAGCCTGCAGTCCCAGACATGTACGCTTGGTGCACTGCCGCATAGGTGTACACCTTAGATAATGTTGCCAGGTGACCATAGATAAATATTACTGCATTCGTACGGAAATAAAGACAAACAACTAAGTAGCTAAAATTTTATCAGCTTCAGCAACTTTCTTGTGAGACCCCATAAGCATGAGGCCAGCAGCAGTCGCTGATGCCTAACATTGCCCAATGCTACTCTGCAGTTCACACTCAGCTGGCTGGCAGAGGTTTTATTGAACCACTTTCACTCTATTTTTCGACCATCCCACACTTAAAGAGCTCATGGGAAAAACAAACACTTAAAACATGAGAAATCAGAGCACACACAAAAGATTTATTACAATGATAATTTATCCCTATGTAGGTGGGGGGGGGTCAACAAAATATTTTCACATTTGAAGGAAAAAGCTGGAGATTAAAATTTCATGAAGAGTTCTCGCTATAACAAAAAACACCTTTGTTTTAATGACTGCCATCCCAACTCGAGTATTATATCCGTGATGCTTTCTCCCCTACTTCACAATAATACAAAAGGAGTAGCCCTTCTTTTAACTTTTTTGATGTCCTCCACCCAACATATCTGTCAATGAACCCACATTCCACAGCAGTACTTTAGCAGAGGACAAACAAGCATAGTGTAGGCAGTCTCTTTCATAGATCTGTTGCATCTTATAAGATTTTGCCAATAAGATGAACTCTTTTGTTTGCCTTCACCACAACATTATCTATGTGATTGTTTCAATTTAAGTTGTTCTTAATTGTAATTACTAGGTATTTAGCTGAATTGATAGCCTTTAAATGTGTGTCATTTTCCATTTAACCAAAATTTAATGGTTTCCTTTTAGTACTCATGTGGATGAAGTTACACTTTTCATTATTTAGGGCTAATTTCTACTATTTGCACAGATATCCTGTCAACATCATTTTGCTATTGATTTTGATCTTCTGTTGACTTTACTAATGGTAAGTGGCAGCATCTGCAGACAATCTGAGATGGCTGCTCGGTTTGCCTCCTACATAATGTATGTAGATTAGAAACAACAAAGGGACTATAACATACCCTCGAGAAACATCAGATTCCATTTCTGTTTTACTTGATACCTTCTGTCAGTTACTATGAATTGTGACCTTTTTAATACAAAAAGATGAATCCAACAACAACAAAACAGTGTGCACACAAGAGCCTGCTCAAAGCAAAATGTGTCAGCTGCTTTGGATAAAGTCTATGGAATACTTCATAATGGCAAACAGCTTCTGATGATTGTGACATCACAGCTGTTCACATTTTCATTTTGAGCAGTTTCCAGTGGACTCATGTGCATGTGCAGTTGAGTAGCGTATGAGCAGTACCTTCTCCTGCTTGTGGCTGCAGCAGTAGCAAGAGGCAGTGAAGCCACCCATTTTTTTTTTTTTTTTTTTTTTTTTTTTTTTTTTTTTTTTTTTTTTTTTTTTTTTTTTTTTTTGCGCGCTCAAGCTGCCAGATTCGTGCATGCCTAGAGCAGTCTGGATTGTAGAGGGGAGTTTTGTGTTTATGTTTGGTCATTTTGTTGTTTCCTTTTTGTTTACAGTTCCATCATCAAATGGAAAGAAAATGGATTTCTGTGACTGAGAACTATCAAGTGAATTAGTATAAATTCACATAATTATGGAAGGCTAAAATATGTTACTGATTTCAGTTGTCTGATATTCTTTCCATGTTTTTGGCAGTCAAGCATTAATTGCCTTGCACAACAATGAAGTTATTTTTGTCAGTTTGCTAAATAAATGTGGCTTTTATTAACCTTTTCCACAAATGCAGTCAGTTTATAAGAAACAAAGAGTTTCATTCCACAGTATTGCGCAGGTTCACTCAATTTCAAGCGCACACTTTCATCTTCTGGCACATATGGCATTATGCCATAATAAAGAACCAGTGCAATGAGACAAAACAGTACTGCTACTCCAAGAAAATTTGCATCCTGAAAAACACATTGAAAAGCTTAATATCAGGTTGTGGCCTACTTCATTGTGAATCTGGATGTACGAACATGTCCTTTAAGCCGAATTATGCATTTTAGTATGGTTTACAAAATTCCTATGTTCTTGTAGTATCTTCTGATGTCCTTTTTTTTCATGACATGTAATATCTCTTAATGCTATATGTGTATGAACGTACGAGCTTCTTATGACATCGCAGCTGCCCACATTTAGTAACACCTGTTTTCTGACACCTGCTAAACGAACCCATGTCTAAGACATCGCAGAAATATATTGCAAATAGTTCTTTGAAAAGTGTTATTTTGAAAGGAAATTTCCTTTTGTGCAAGATGAATTATGTTATGTGTGAGAATGTACAATGAATTTCTTCAATCACAGACTCTCATTTAAAACTTAACACTTTGAGTACCAGCCTCTTAGAATAATTTCGAGCTCAGAAGACCAGAAATTGTCATTGTTTAAAATTTTATTGGCACACTTGTGTGATGTATATAAAGTGTAACAGACACTTAAAAAAACCAATATTATATATGAAACCTTAGCTTTTCTTGTGCTACACTATGTACATTAATTTAAACCATTAACTTTTCCCATTTGCGTGTTCACGCTACTTAAAAGTGATGTTGCTATTGGCTAACTACATCACATTCTATGCTGTGAATATCTGTTGTAACTGGCTGGTGAAATCAGTGAGATGAGCTATGATTGGCTTACAAAAGTGCATTGCAATCTCTGTTGCAGTACTTCGGAAACTAGCATGCTGTGTTTGGTGGAAATTGAATATATACATTCATAATAAGAAAATATGCTGCATATTGTAGTATGAAAATATGCAGTGTATCATAATATGAAAATATGCAGCATACATATTGCTGCATCTCAAAGATTTTTCCAAAACATGTCCCTCTCCTCCCCCTCCCCCATCCACCCCTTTCCCCATTGGTGAGTTTCATTTTAGAGAGTCTATGCTGGTGTATAAAAACTTGACCATTGAAAGGATTAGTATTTTTATGGGTCTGAAGGAATGTACATGTTGCTTATCATGGAAAAAGTATATTTTTACCTTGGAAGAAATGTATTTTCATGTGGGAAAAAGTGCGTTTTTAAATGGGAGATCCGGAAAAAATTTAGGATCCCCCCCCCTCGCCCCGTATATACCCTAAAAAAGCACCAATCATATCAGTTTTTAATTGTCCAGAGGCCAAAAACCACATAAAAAGCATAAATCAAAACCAAATCAGATTATTAATTTCCATGTGACTGGTGCAAAACATGTTCAATATGCTGTCCACCATTTCTGCAACAATGTGAAATCAAGAAACAGCATGTTCCACAACTCATCGAAACGTTTCCGGGGTCACATTAAGAATGTGTTGCACAATGTGTGTCTTCAGTGTAGCTAGGTTTACAGTTGGAACACTGAACATGACATCTTTGAGATAGCCCCACAGCCAGAAGCCACACAGATTAGGATCAGGTTTTTGGGATGGCCAGGCTGTAGGGAAATGGCGGCTGATAATTCTAGCTTTTCCAAAATGGCAGTTCAGCAGGTGGTTAACTGGATTTGCAATGTGCAGAGGTGTGCCATCTTGCACAAAAATGATCTCATCCACACATCCAAACTGCTGGAGAGCTGGAATGACATGGTTGCACAAAAGACACTCATAGTGCTTACCAGTGATGGTACAGGTAACAGTATCGGATTCACCTGTCTCTTTGAAAAAATATGGCTCTATAAAAAATAATGCCATAAACCTGCACAACACAGTGACCTTTTCAGGATGAAGTGGTATTGGTTGATTTGTGTGTGGATTTTCCATTGCCCATATTCAACAATTCTGTGTATTGACACATCCTGTCAGATGGAAGTGAGCTTCATCTGTCCACAAAATCTTCCACAGCCAATCATTGTCCACTTCCATTTGAGCAAGAAATTTTAAGGTAAAGGTCTCTCTTGCTGGCAGGAAGCAACTTGTGCTCATGGGTATGTCCATGCACTACACATTTGCAGACCTCCACTCATCTCCTCATGCATTGCTGTGGCCACTGCTTCCACTGGCGTCAAATCAGTTTGTTTCCTCCTTCTACCAGGTTGCACACCAAAAGAACACATCTTTTCGAATTTTCGAATCATTTTCTCCAGACCCACGACAGTCATCGGACCAAAGCTTGTTTTCAAATCCTTCAGGGCCCGGAACTACTGCAGAGTGACGTGTGCACAGTCATCATTCTTGTAATACAGCTTTACAAGCAGATCACAATCCTGCATTGAGAGAACCATCACAAACGTCACAGATGTGAAAGAAGGAAAAGCCATGTACCTGGCATCTTTATACCAACTTCAGTGGGTCATGCACATGACAGGTGTTCTCATTTACGTATTCTGGCACATACAGCACCATCTATTAATCAATTTTCACACTAGTTTTTTCTTCTGTCATTGGTTTTCCCCCTTCTCCGATAATATTCCATTGCAATTTGACATCATTCTGAACAGAGGTGTCTTTTCTACAGCGTTTTGAAAGTTTAACTTTAATTATAATCGTCCTGTAATTCAGGAGAAGGCCATCTCCCTGAAAGCTTATGTGTTTATTAGTCCTTTTACTGTGCCTGTCTATAGCTCAACATATCTGCTATATGGTGAATAGCAATCTATTCTTTTCATAATATTCTAAGGGAGAAAGTTATTTTTCATAATCTATATGGGACAAATTCTGTTTCAGCGAACTTCAAAAATGTTCTCAGAAGGAAGAGAGATGTTCTTAAATCACTAGATGATATGGAGATAGACCTGAATTATAAAACGTCATACATTACTGATTTAGAAGATGAACTAAGTGGTGTTGCAGGAAGCTTCCGAAAACTTGAGGTGGACTAGAATTACTGCTATATTGTGTAATATATTTTACATCAAAATTAAATCAGTTTTATATAAATGTGACTGTTGTATGGCATTTCTAAATGTCTTATCAATTTTACATGATAAGAGCAGGATATAGTAGTCATTTTTGGTGGTTTCTTTTCGATGTTGAATCTTGCAGTATTAGAAATATTTGTGAATCGTAGTGACCTTGGGAAATTGTTCTCCCAGTCTGATCTCTTCTGTGTTTTGATATGTTTTGTATATTTCTTAGAACATGGTTGAACTTTTATAGTCCTATGACATTTCACAGTTTAACATATTTATCAGTTCACTGACAAGTACTTTAACAATTGTGAGTTACTGTATCTGTAGATCATTAAATGAAATAGCTCCAATGTCATTTTGAGAAACAGTTTTTATTTGTTTTGAACTTGCTATTACTATACCAAAACATCAGAGAGGATGCAATTTCTTTGCTGAATGCTTTAAAAATAACAGATCATAATTATTTTACCAAGAAATAACAGCAGTTCCAATAACAGTAATAAGCACAAAGTCCAGAGAAAGGTATATAAAATAAAGATAGATTAATTCATTATTTACAACTCCTGCTTTGCTGTAGCATTACCCGATTTGAAATAAATAGATACATGCATTGTATAGCAGGTGCTTCATACTTGAATCTTATTCTAAGAAATACCTGATGTGGAATGAACACAGGTTATGTATTTATTTATGTGTTTAAAGACACTTGAGATTTCTGCTTAGTGTTGTTCTGTTTATATGATAAAGTAACTGAGTTGAGTTGTGTGAATTATGTCTGACTGTATGTAATTATAATTTATTCATCATTATCAGTAAATGAAATTTCTATTGTTTTATAGTGTATTTTGTTTGTTATAATGTTCATCGAAACTTTTGTATATACATTTCAATCTTCTCATGCATAGTTGACTGTGTAAAAGATGTGACTTATGTACAATTTATATAAATATAAAATACTTTTGATAAGTACTATTTGCCTGGTGGTAAAAAGTTACCAAGAATGTAGTAAAGTGAGTATCTTAAATGTGCTCTGTAGATATAACAACTGTGTTTAAGAAATTAATAGAATATATTTGTTAATGCCATCATAAATGATTGCATTTATTCAGGGAGGTGTTTGTTAATCTATACCTATAAGCATTGAACGTGAAAAGCAAAATAAATTCTGATATATTTGCAAGAAAATTGAGTTATATGTTTTCATTGTAAGTTATGGATTTTTCCTCTAGAGAATGTAATCACAGAATGATACATTTGTTTTGTTTATTACTATCTTTTCACTGAGCCTGTAAGGCTGACTAAAGGAAATTTCAGTTCATCTTAAGTTTCAGTACTAGATACAAAGAACTAAATTTCCAAGAATTTCAACTTATGTATTTTTATAACTAAATTTCCAACAATATCAGTTTACATTATGTATTTTTTTTTATTTCACTAGTCTTACATGTAGTTCCTCAGTTGGCCTCAGGAAGCAAAGTGTATCCCATACCACTTCTCCTGTGGAGGAAAAATCTGTGTCAGTACCTGAGATCGAACCTGGGTCCCCTAGGTGGCAGTTGGCTGTGCTGACAACTCAGCTACAGAGGCGGACTCTGCAGAGTATACTGTCAACAAATTATGATCAGCATTAATCAACTCAAACTGACAATTAATCTAATTAATTTTTGATTATTTTGTGTATTTATATACATAAAGATAAAAATAACTACATTGAAAAATCCTCCACTACTCAGCTACTACTTTCATCTAACACCTTTAGACAAAGCATTTATACAACTTTTCACACTCCTCTATCAGCTACTATCAAAGTCTACTTCCATTTTATGAGTATCTCGACAAGGCAGAAAAATTTGGTGCAATTCGGGACTGAATGACTGGGAGTTTGTGTCAGCTTTCCCTGAGTCAGTACTTTTTTAATGACAAAGTTGTGATGTAGTTATGATTACCACCTAGCCCCTCCACAAAAGCATTATTGATATAACTCAACAAATCAAGCCAAGATAAATTTAGTAATGTGTTTTTGTAATTATCTAAAGATAAGAACTTGTCCTATAAGAAAGCATTATATTTGTATGAAATTATACTGAGGAACAAAAACTAAATAAATTTCCAGGAGTGCTGCAAACTGTTTCGTTCTTTTGGCTAATATTTCTGCCACCAAACAATGCTAGCAATGTAAAATAAAAGTATTAGATACAGATTCAATTGCTCTTCAAATATGAGACCCCCCCTCCTCTTTATCCTATATCCAAACAGCTACTCTCTGAGAAATTCAGCATCTTTCGCAGGATTCACCTTCCTTCCTCAACTCTGTAGTGATACCAACATCACAGTTGTAGAAGCAATTCATGACCCAAAAGCCAATACTGATCTTATGACTCTTCCTACAGATAAGGGTCCAACAATTTTGCTCATGAGTTGCGGTAACTTCATGGCTGTGAATACTCTCCAGCTTCTGGAACATCTACTTTCAAACTTTTCTGTTGTTATACCATCCCAGGGCTCCTTCAAAATACCTTTTAAAAACCTGGTACATCGTACAACCTGTCACTTGGATCCAAAGATCCACAAACCCTACTCATGTGGAAACTTCAAGGCTAGCCTTCCTGTCATGACTTGCAAATAGAGATCTTGTTGTCTTGGTTGACTGGCATCTCCAACCAATTGTTGCAACCTCACAGCCCACATTCAGGACACTAATCACTTCCTCCATCATGGGGGTGAAACTCTTATAGGCGCTTTCAGTACCATGACATTGGTTAAGACCACTTGCGGTGCAATAAATTTGTTAATCTGTCATCTTGGCTTCTTACTGGGTGAATTAAAGTCATGCATGTATCTTTTGTTTCATGGTAAACAAAAAATTGTTTCAAGAAACAAAAACAAAGATAAAATCATTTACCCTACAGAATATTGCAGATGCATTAAAAAATAAAGCACAAGCAAAATATTCAAAATGCAATTCATAGTGTGCAATTCAGTAGGAAGTCATAATCAGTAACAATGTGATTAAACTAGCTTCTGTGTCATGTAATGTCAGATTATTTTTATGTTTTGAAATGTGCTAAGATGCAATTATACTGAGGTGACAAAAGTCATGGGATTACCTCCTAATATCATATCAGACCTCCTTTTAGCTGACATAGTAAAGCAGATCAAAGTGGCATGGACTCTACAAGTTTTTGGAATCCCCCTGCTTAAATATTACGCCATGCAGTCTCTACAGCCATCCTTAATAGTGAAAATATTGCCTGTGCTGCTTTTTGTACATGAACTGATATCTCCATTATGTTCCAAAAATGTTTGATGGGATTCATGTCAGGTGATCTGGGTGACCAAATCAAACAAATGGCTGCAAATGGCCTCTCAAGTAGCCAGACATAACCGTTTCCCATCAATAATCAGTTCAAACAATCCTGGTGGAAGAACATCTGCAACTGAGCATTATAGCAGAAGTTGCAAATATCGCTTCAGTTGTAAATTTCTTTATTTTCAGATGACCGGTTTCAGACTCTTATAAGCCCATCCTCAGGTGTCATACTGGAAATAGCAAAACACGGGAGATAATTTACACACACCGCCACACACATAATTTCCCCTAAAAATGTTAAAACTTAAAAAAAAAACATTTTGAAAGGTGCTGTGAAACCTATGTCAATGCACAAGTGGTACCAGACAGTACTACGGACAACTGCCTGAGCAGGAAAATATACAAATGATATCACGACACTTACACTGTGCTCTGCTAGTCGCGTGCCGCGTGTACCAGGTGTGGGGTGCTGCCTATGAGCGCAGAACAGGGAGTAGCGGATGCTAACGAGGTGGTAAACTGGTAAATCAGAGTGGTAAAAGTGCTGCCATCTATTGACGGCACTAGCCCAGCTATTCACATTTTGAATTTAGTGGTTTATATTTAAAATGAAGAAAAAACAAAAAATTACATAAAAAAATACACGATATAAGGTAAAAGTGTTTTATGGGTAGTAAAGAAGCATATTGAACAGGTTGGTATAGAACTGTGGTCAAACTGAATGGAAGGCGTGATATAAAATTATTATATAAACCGTAAAGCGCAATGAAACTTTCCTTTTACATGAGTGGCAAACAAGTTTTAAATTTAGTGGGGATATATAAGTGGCAATGTGGAACAACGTGCCACAGTCATCAGTTAAAAGAACATGCACATGTGCCACTCCTATGTACAAGCTCTCGTTACTGATCAACAAGGAATGTAGTGAAACCTTACAGCCTATACTGTCAGAAAGTAATATGCCAATTAACAGCTAGCAGCAAAAGCATTAAAAGGATGCACTAAAGTGGGGTCAGTTTAAAACTATTAACCAACAGTCAACAACTGATCAAAGCTTACATTAGATAAGATCTGAGACACACTTTACATTATAAAAGACAAATAAATTTTTATTTAGTGAGGGCACAGATAATGCCCAATACTAGAATGCACCATAGTCATAGAATAAAATGAAAACATGCAACTTTTACTAAGAGATGGGCAATTTTACAGCTATGTAAGATGAAATGGGCGGTCCTCTTCGACCTCACTATAGAAAACAAGCATATGCCATACATTTGTTAAGTCTATTGAAGAGCACAAAAAACACTGACCCAATAAAAAGTAGTGTACATGTGTGGTGTACAGTAATCAGGGACCAGAAGAAAGAGAAGGAAATGAAGCTCGACGGTGCTTCTGAAAAGAAAAGTTATTCAGCAGGACTGTGCGCTTAAGCACATTTTTCTCGTTCAAAATGCCAGACAGATCAGGGCAAATGCTGCAGATGATTTCTATTTCATCCAAAATGTTTAAAACCAAGCCCTTACATTGTATATGTAGAATCATACAGTTTATATTTGAAATGGAATTGTTATGATCCTTCTGGTGGTTAGTGAGAGTGGATTTGGAATTGCTAAGATCCTCATGCTTTCTGAATTGTATGTTAAAGGAACAGCCAGTTTACCCAATGTATGCAGAAGGGCACTCATTACACTGGATGCGATAGATGCCCGATTATGCGTAGCGATTGCCTTCTCTGGTTTCGTGGTGCTTCAATGGGTGCCTGACCTTATGGGGGGTGTAGAGGGAGGGTATAACCCCCTCTTACCTAAGCTATTTGCCAATCTTGTCAGATATAACACCCACATATGGGACCCAGCAACAATTTTTTTTTTAGAATCATCACTGTTAGTAGATGACAGGGTAATCCCAAACGGATCATTGGAAGCACCTTTCGATTGCATTTGCTGATGAAGAACATCAACAACATTTGGCTGGTAGCTATTACCATTTGCTATGACTTTAATGGTATCCAACTCTTGCTGGTAATTTTCTTTTGAGAAAGGGACTCTGGCAATGCGGTAAAGCATAGCATGAAGAGCTGCCATTTTTTGCTGCTTTGGGTGAACTGAAGAGCAGTGAATAATAGAACTAGTCATAGTTAGTTTTCTAAATATGTTTAAATGATCATTTACCTTATATTGTGTATTTTTTATGTAATTTTTTTGTTTTTTCTTAATTTTAAATGTGAACCACTAAACTCTAATTGTGAATGGCCATGTTAGTGGCCCGTGTTCTTCTCTCCATCAATAGATGGTAGCACTTTTGTCACTCTGGTTTACCAATTTGCCTCCTTGTTCGCATCCCTTACTAGCTCTTCTGCGCTCATAGCAGCACACCGCGCCTGGTACACGCAGCGATTGGGGACCACAGCACAGTGAAAGTCTTGCGATATCATTTGTATATTTACCTACCCAGACAGTCATCCATAGTACTGTCTGCTACCACTTGCACAATGACACGGGTCACACAGCATCTAGCATGACCAGCAGTTTCAAAATGTTTTTTAAAAGTTTTAAAATTTTTAGGGGAATTTTTGTTTTGTTTTTTATGTGTGTTGCGGTGTGTGAAAATTATCTCCCATGTTTTGCTATTTCCAGTAGGACACCTGAGGATGGACTTACAACAGTCTGAAACCGTTCATGTGAAAATAAAGAAATTTACAACTGAAGCAGTATTTTCAACCACTGCAATAATCAGTTGAGTACAAGGAATTGTCAAGCAGATTTATGATTTAAGTTTGTGTGTTTAATGTACATTAAATTCTTAATATCACTGACATAACAACAACGTTCGCTCAGTTTACTGATCATGATAATATTAAAATGAAGTTAATTAAGTTTCAACATTTCTATCAGAAGCAATTAACATAGAAATGTATACTGTTTTAACTAGGAAAATGGAAGTGTACACAGCAACAATGTAGGAAAAGATTGACTGCTACTTACTGTAAAGAAGACACATTAAGTTGCAGACAGGCACAATCAAAAGACACTTGCATAAAGTTTTTGTCCACAGTCTTCATCAGCAAAAGAGAAACACACACCTTTCACACACCCAAGCACACAAGGGAGCACACCTTACGCACACATGACTGTCAACTCCAGCAGCTCGAGCCAAAATGCAACTACCACACAGGATGGAATCAGCAATCTATAGGGAGCGAAAAAATGAAATTTTATGGTGAGGGGGGGTTGGGGGGGGGGGGGGGGGTGAGAGAGAGGAATACAGTCTGGCAGAGTGTGCAGGGACTAGAATGCCAGAAAAAGATCTCTCCCTTGCAGCCTGGCCACCAGGTATGGTACATATCTGCAGTCCCTTGCTCAGTATGTTGAGTGACTTACCAAGGACTTCCTTCACTGCCACATAGAACAAGCCACAAAAGAGTGCCTCATTTGTCACCCAATACCACACCAAACAGGGACAACTGAACAACAGTCTTTCCAGGGCTATGATTACCTATCATCATGCCCTGAAAGGAGGGACATCCTACCTGAGATCCTTCCCATCCCTCCAAAAGTGGTGTTCCATTGCCCATCCAATCTCCTCACAACATTCTAGTTCACCCCTATGCCACTCCAGATTCCAAACCCTTGCCCTGTGGAAGACACACGAGCAAGACCTGTCTCGTCCACCCACCCAGATTTCCTATTCCAGTACTGTCACAGTTTATCCTATCCTATTAGGGTGAAAACACCCATGTCATTTACCAGGTCACATGCAATCTTTGCACAACTTTTTATACTGGCATGACTACCAACCAGCTTTCCACTCTCAAACTGTGGCAAGAGCAAAGTAGACCACCCTGTGGTGTAACATGCAGCTGAACATAACATGCTCGATTTCAATGGCTTCTTCACTACCCGAGCCATCTCGATCCTCTCCTCCACCACCAACTGTTCTAAACTGTGCACACATTACTCGGAACTCAACCTGTGGTAACATACTGTCCACACACCATCCACCCAACAGTTTCCATCCCCTGTCCTATCACCTCCCGGCATTCTCATCTCCCACCCCCTTTGTTTGCCACCCTCTGCCAACACATTAACCTATCTTTCCCTGCTCCTCTTCTTTTTCACTGTCATATTATAGGGCAGCAGAGGGAGATCATACAGATACCACAGCACAGATCAGAGGGTGTGTGAGCCCAGACATGTCAACATGAACTGTTACAAAACAGATATTAGCACTGGGACTTGGGGAACACATACCTCTAATCCGTCTTCCACTCACGCCACAACATCAATGTGCACAGCTCAACTGGCGTCATGACAGAATCACTTGGAAGAGAGAATGGTGTGCCATGATCTTCAGCAATGTAAGCAGGTGTGCCTTCGTGCAAGTAATGGTCATTTGGGCATATAGATTTGGTGAGCTCTACATCACAGAGTGTATTTGTCGAAGACATACTGACCCCATTCTATGTCTTATGATCTTGGGTACAAAAGCTACAACTCTCGTACCCCTTCGGTTTTTCTGGATGGGACACCAACAAGCAGTCTGTGTGTGTGCAATGTCATCAAACCTGTTCTTTTGCTGTTCTTGCAACATGAAGGCGATTTGTTGTTCAAACAGAACAATGCTTGCCTGCATACTGCTTATGAAACTCAATGTGCTCTACAAGATATGCAGCAACTTTCCCAATCAGCACAATCTCCAAACATGTGCGACTCATCAATCGACAACTCTTACAGAACTATGCGAATAGGTCGAAAAGGTGTGGCACAATGTGTCTTGAGACAGTATTCACCATCTGTACGATCGACTGGATGCCAGAGTCAGTGCCTGCATCACCATCTGTGAAGGTTACATCACATACTAATATGAATGTAGATTGTGCTATGTAATCATTTTATGTACTCCATGTGCGCTGTTGAATTGAAAACCTCTAAAAGGGTGTACATTTTTTTTCTTCTTTGGTATCTGTTTATTACCAGGTGTTTATTCTCTGCACAACAGCTAAATTGTTTTGTGACAATGATTAACTGCTGCAATTATTCCTTATTGTCCCCTTTTAATAAAATTGCAGTGTCATCTGCATATATATTTGTGTTATGAGCATCCACCTTTAAGCTACATCATTTATCTACAGAAGGAACAGAAAATGTCCGATTACTGATCCTTGAGGTACACCATATTTAGTTAGTTTGTAATTTGACAAGTGCTCAGAAATAGTTTTTAGTTTGACATTTGTACGCTTTACACACACTCAGTTGCTCAGAAGGATCCAACTGTTAGTCAGACCTCGCATACCATATTTTTTCAAACTTTGACAGCAGAATCTTGGGATCCACAATGTCAAAAGCTTTCCATAGATCAGTAAACACTCCAGCTGGTTCCTGTTTTTTGTCCTCCAGGTTTATTGTGGAGCTATTTGACCTTGTAAACGGCAGTTGTTGTTGGCCTCTTATTTCTGAACCCAAGTTGTTCATTACATGTGATACTGTTTCTGTTTATAAATTTTATGAGTTTCATACATAATTTTTCTAATGTTTTTGAAATATGAGAGGAAATTGTAATCAGACTGTAGTTATTGACTTTATTTACCTTACATTTTTTTTATACTGGAATATTTTTAGATGTTTTCAAAACATCAGGTAAAGTGCCTGCTTGCAGTGGACAGTCACATAAGTATGTAAAGTACTTCAATTAGATTAAGTGCATCTTTTTGAAGATGGTTGGAGAGACACTATCAATGCCTGCAGACTTTGAATTTTTTAGACCTTTTATTACTTCATCTTGTGAGAGAGAGTGGATGTACATTGACATGCACTTATATTCACTGGCTTGGGTAGTCTTATTTAAATTTGATTTTATCGTATTATCAGCAATATCTGTAAAAAAAAAGTTTTTAAATGTAATAGCTACTTGTAAGCAATTTGTCACTTTTTTATTTTCTTGTGTTAGTATTATTTTCTTAGATGATGATCTGTTTTCACCAGATTCTTTTTTATAGCAGTCTTTGCTTTATTCGCTGGATTACAAATGTATTCATCATTAGGCATTATTTTGTGCTCCTCTTATTACTTTGCTAAGTATTTTGGAATATTTTTTACAGTTTATATGTAATTCAGGTAAGGAATTCTTCAAGTTATAGATTTTATGAAGTACTCTCTTCTTCTGGAATGAAACACTTATCCCCATAGGGATCCAAGTGTTTGTTCTAGAATTCTCCTTTGTGGTTACAGTTTTCTGTGCAAATGCAATCTGAAGACAATACAAATTTATTTATTTTTGTATGTTGAAATAATTCAGGGTTAAGCCACTTCTCAGATACGCATAATACTGAGATATCCTTCAGTTCATCATTTGATAGTACATTAGTTTTGTTGATCTTATTATCCACCCCTGTGGAGGTTTGCCTGGCCCTCTATCAGGTGGCAAATATGGGGGGCTCACCCGACGTGTGCAGAGGGTTTGAGAAAAATAAAATACCCGTCATGGATCAAAGACAAGAATTTTGTCGGGGTTATGGTGAAGTATGTAATGGTAACTTCGACAGAGAAGACTACCTTTGGTACAGAACAGTTGTCAGAGGAGGCACACTCTCCTTTCTGATAAGTAATGAAGAGAGGAACCACTGCCTTCTAGTGAAGAGGGTACTTCAAAGGCTAAGGGAGTAAACCCAGAAAGAAAATCCTTTAGGTTTAGCAGTGCAGCAGAAGAGTAAAATATGTTACTGCTTTCAATGAAAGAAGGAGCCTGAGATTCAAAATATCTAATGACAGCACTTCTTGCACCCATGGAATGAATTACAGCTCTTCGCAGCCTCATGAAAATCCAAGTAACGCAAGAAAACCCAGTAATAAAGGATGAAAAGCTAGAACTCAACAAAAAGATAAAAACAAGGTGAGAATGGGAACATTAAACGCAATAACCTTGAACAGAAGAGAGTGAAAAGGTTGTAGACCTAATGGAAAAGGGAAAGATTCATATCCTTGACAACTCAAAACTGCTGAGAGATGGGTACAGATTATACTGGTATGGTCACAATAAAGTGGCAAAGAATGGAGTTGGCTTTATGTTTCAAAAAACATTGTCCCCATTACAGATGAAAGCTTTATAAGTAAAAGGATAATGAAAGCTATAGTGAATATGAGAAAGAATGGTTTTTATATACTCAAAGTTTACATGCCTCAGCAAGGGTGCAGCGAGGATGAAAAACTGAAATTCCTTGAAGAACTGGAAGACCAAATAAGAGAAGATAAACATTATGATAATTCGGGACTTCAATGCTTCAATCGGTATTGACAAAAATGGATGCAAGAAAGTGATGGGACCCTTTGAACATGGAAAAAGAAATGTTAAGGACAAACAAATTCTAAATCTGTGCATAAGGAAAAGCTTTTAGTAAAGACCACATTTTTAAAAAATATGAGACAGCCATAAGATTACTAGATATGGCTGGGATGTAAGATCTAAGACAATTATTGACTATGTCTTAACAGACAAATTCATTGGAGAAAAGGTGAGACACCAAAGTTGTACCAAGTAAGTATTTGGATAGTGATAACTGGTTACTAGTAGCTGATCTAAATTATAAAATTAAATGACAATTGTCATTACTCCATCCCTGATTTTCCATTATAAGTGTAAAAGAGTGACTGCTGTACTAAGAATGCCTAAAATTATGGAATGGAAATGGCAAGAAGAAGAAAATAAGAAAAGTTTCCAAAAGTTAGTAGCGTACAGATTGCCCAGAACAGAGACTGGTAATGTGGATGAGGAATGGAACCTGTTTAGAACATCAATAGTCAGTGCTGCCATGCAAATATGTAGTAAAACAAATGACAAAGTAAAAATGATAGAAATCAGTTTATGGAACAATAGAGTAAAAGATACAATTAAAGAACACAATACACCAAAGAAAAATATGAAGACTGAAGAAAGAGAGCAGAACCAGGGCCTGGTGCTGAAAGGTGAACACAAGGTGATAACACTGGAGCAGTAATTCCAATAATAACAACATCAAGTAAAAAGAGTAATGAAATAGAAAAGGAGGAGAGATGGGAAATACTCACCCAGAAGTTAGATGAAGATAACTAGGGGAACCAAGAACTGTTATATGGGTTATTGAAAAGGAAGAGATCTGACAGAGAAGATATAAAAGTGATTGAAACAGATGATGGGAATATTCTCAGGGGCGTGGAAGACATAAGGGAAGTGAAGAAGAATTATTTTTAAATCTTACTGAATGGGGAAAATGAACAAGAAAGTGACACTGAAAACAAATGTCATATGGCTAGGGCCTCTTGTTGGGTAGGTTGCAAGTCTTTTTACTTTGGCGACTTGCACGTCGATGGGGATGAGATGATGATCATGAAGAAAACATAACACCCAGTTCCTGAGAGGAGAAAATCTTTGACCCAGCCAGGAATCAAACCCAGCCCCCTTAGCATGGCACGCCATCACACTGACCACTCAGCTATCAAGGTGGCCAAAGTGACATGGAAGTCATTGAAGTAGAGGATGAACAGCATCCATTTTCTCAGAGAGACACTAAAATTGACAGGAAACAGATAAAAAGTGGGAAGGCAGCAAGAGTGGATGAGATTCGCTAGACAAACAATCAAACAGCTCATATTAATGAGTTTCATTATAAAAGACGATTACAACTACTTAACTTTCATATGTGTCACAAGAAAGGGTGACACAAAATAATCAGTCTTCTACAGAATAGACAACCACAAGCTGTGCTACAAGAGTTTACTAATGAAGTGGTTAATATTGGAGTTGCTTTTGAAGTGGTCCACCAGCAGTTGGGCACGGTGTTTATGTCCTCTTCAAGTAGGAACTGTTGCTGTCACATTGTCATCCTGGAGGGAAGTTGGTCAGCATGCAATTTACTGACTTCTTCTCACAGCCTCCTCTCCTGTGTCATTCCCAAATTGTGTGCTGGCACTGACTTTTACACTACAAAAGGCAGCTGGAACCGAAGGAATATGGTGGTTACACTGGACGCTGGCAGTGAAACGGAAAGAGAAAAAAGTGCTGAATGACTGGAAAAAGGGAATTATAATACCAAACAATGGAAAATACAGGCAGGACTGTAACAATATCATAAAAATGATAGTTTCTACTCATCATATAGTGGAGACCTACATCTACATCTACATTTATACTCTGCAAGCCGCCCAACGGTGTGTGGCAGAGTGCACTTTACGTGTCACTGTCATTACCTCCCTTTCCTGTTGCAGACGCGTATAGTTCATGGGAAGAACAACTGCTGGAAAGCCTCCATGCATGCTTGAATCTCTCTAATTTTACATTTGTGAACTCCACGGGAGGTATAAGTAGGGGGAAGCAATATATTTGATACCTCATCCAGAAACGCACCCTCTCAAAACCTGAACAGCAAGCTACACTGCGATGCAGAGCATCTCTCTTGCAGAGTCTACCACTTGAGTTCGCTAAACATCTCCGTAACGCTATCACGCTTACCAAATAACCCTGTGACGAAATGCGCTGCTCTTCTTTCCATCTTCTCTATCTCCTCTGTCATCCCGACCTGGTACAGATCCGACACTGATGAGCAATATTAAAGTATAGGTCGAACGAGTGTTTTGTAAGCCACCTCCTACATTTTCTAAGGACTCTCCCAATGAATCTCAATGTGGCACCCGCCTTACCAACAATTAATTTTATATGATCATTCCACTTCAAATTGTTCCACACGCATACTCCCAGATATTTTACAAGTAACTGCTTCCAGTGTTTGTTCTGTTATCATATAATCATACAATAAAGGATCCTTCTTTCTATGTATTCGCAAAACATTACATTTGTCTATGTTAAGGGTCAGTTGCCACTCCCTGGACTAAGTGCCTATCTGCTGCAGATCTTCCTGCATTCTGCTAGAATTTTCTAATGCTGCAACTTCTCTGTATACTATAGCATCATCCACGAAAAGTTGCATGGAACTTCCAACACTATCTACTAGGTCATTTATATATATTATGAAAAGCAACACTCCCATAACACTCCCCTGTGGCACGCCAGAGGTTACTTTCACGTCTGTAGACATCTCTCCATTGAGAACAACATGCTGTGTTCTGTTTGCTAAAAACTCTTGAATCCAGCCACACAGCTTGTCTGATATTCCGTAGGCTCTTATTTTGTTTATCAGGCGACAGTGCGGAACTGTATTGAACTCCTAAGTCAAGGAAAATGGCATCTACCTGGGAGCCTGTATCTAATATTTTCTGGGTCTCATGAACAAATAAAGCGAGTTGGGTCTCACACTATCACTGGGTCTGGAATCCATGTTGATTCCTACAGAGTATATTCTGGGTTTCCAGAAATGACATGATATATGAGCAAAAAACATGTTCTACAATTCTACAACAGATCGATGTCAGAGATATAAGCCTATAGTTTTGCGCATCTTCTCGACGACCCTTCTTGAAATCTGGAACTACCTGTACTCTTTTCCAATCATTTGGAACCTTCCATTTCTCTAGAGGCTTGTGGTACACGGCTGCTAGAAGTGGGGCAAGTTCTTTCCCGTACTCTGTGTAAAATCGAATTGGTATCCTGTCAGGTCAAGTGGACTTTCCTCTGTTGAGTGATTTCAGTTGCTTTGCTATTCCTTGGACACTTATTTTGATGTCACCCATTTCTTCATTCGTGCAAGGATTTAGAGAAGGAACTGCAGTGCAGTCTTCCTCTGTGAAACAGCTTTGGAAAAAGGTGTTTAGTATTTCAGCTTTATGCCTGTCATCCTCTGTTTCAATGCCATCATCCCCCCAGAGTGTCTGGATATGCTGTTTCGAAGCACTAACTGATTTAACGTAAGACCAGAACTTCGTAGGATTTTCTGTCAAGCCGGTACATATAATTTTACTTTCAAACTCACTGAAAGCTTTACACATAGCTCTTCTTATGCTAACTTTGACATCGTTTAGCTTCAGTTTGTCTGAGAAGTTTTGGCTGCGTTTAAACTTGCAGTGAAGCTCTCTTTGCTTTCACAGCAGTTTCCTAACTGTGTTGTTGAACCATGGTAGATTTTTCCTGTCCCTCACAGTTTTACTTGGCACGTACCTGTCTAAAACGCATTTTACTATTTCCTTGAACTTTTTCCATAAACACTCAACATTGTCAGTGTCGGAACAGAAATGTTTGTTTTGATCTGTTAGGTAGTCTGAAATCTGCCTCCTATTACTCTTGCTAAACAGATAAACCTTCCTCCCTTTTTTTATATTCCTATTTACTTCCATATTCAGGGATGCTGCAATCTCTGATTCCCTGTTCTGCACTTACAGAGTCGAAAATTTTGGTTCTGTTTGTTATCAGTAGGTCCAAGATGTTACCTACACGAGTCGGTTTTCTGTTTAATTGGTTGAGGTAATTTTCAGATAGTGAACTCAGTATAATGTCACTCGATGCTCAGTCCCTACCACACATCCTAAACATCTGAGTGTCCCAGTCTAGATCTGGTAAATTGAAATCTCCACCTAAGACTATAACATGCTGAGGAAATTTATGTGAAATGTACTCCAGATTTTCTCTCAGTTGTTCTGCCACTAATGCTGAGTCGGTAGGTCGGTAAAAGGAGCCAATTATTAACCTAGCTTGGTTGTTGAGTGTAATCTCCACCCATAATAATTTACAGGAACCATGCACTTCCACTTCACTACAGGCTAAACTACTACTAACAGCGACAAACACACCACCACTGGTTGCATGCACTCTATCCTTTCTAAACACCGTCTGTGCCTTTGTAAAAATTTCGGCAGAATTTATCTCAGCCTTCAGCCACCTTTCCATGCCTATAATGATTTTAGCTTTGGTGCTTTTTATCAGCACTTGAAGTTCGGTACTTTACCAATGCAGCTTTGACAGTTTACAATTACAATTTCGATTGCTGCTTGGTCCCCCCATGTCCTGACTTTGCCCTGTAGCCTTTGAGGCTGTTGCCCTTTCTGTACTTTCCAGAGGCCATCTAACCTAAAAAAAACCGCCCAGTCCACACCACACAACCCCTGCTACCCCTGTAGCTGCCTGCTGTGTGTAGTGGACACCTGACCTATCCAATGAAACCAAAAACCCCACCACCCTATGGCACAAGTTGAGGAATCTGCAGCGCACATGGTTGCAGAACCGTCTGACCCTCTGATTCAGACCCTCCACTCGGCTCTGTACCAAAGGTCCACAGTCGGTCCTGCCGACAATGCTGCAGAGTCACAGATGGGCACAACAAAAAGATTGTCACCAAATAAACTCTCAGCCAGCAAGGCCTTTGTTGAAAGCTGATGTTGGTGGGAAGGATCCAAATGGCACAAGCTGTAAAGCAGTCATTGAAATAAAGAATGACGTGTTGGGTGGTGTGCTCAGCAACAGAGTGGTCTACTTGTCTCTTGGTCACAGTTTGTCGAAGGCCATTCATGTGAACAGACAGATTGTTGGTTGTCATGACCACGTAGAATGTGGAACAGAGGTCACAGCTTAGCTTGTAGGTCATGTGACTGGTTTCACAGGTAGCCATGCCTTTTATGGGATAGGTGATGTTTGTGACCAGACTGGAATAGGTGGAGGTGAGAGGGTGTGTGGGACAGGGCTTGCATCTAGGTCTATTACAGGAATGTAAGCCAGGAGTGAAGGGGTTTGGCGGAGCAGGGGTCATGTACAGATGTACGTCACTGTGGGAGGGGTGGGAAAAATTGTGGGTTGGACACCGACATGCTGTATCATCATACTAGGAGGAGAGGAGGGTGAATGTGTGAAAAGTTTGAATTAACTCGGTAGTGTCATATTAAGTGATAGAAGTTCCAAATTCGAAGTTTTAAACCGAGTAGCAAAAGGATCCGGCTACTTCCACAAAGCACAAAACCTAATCTGGGACAAAGGAGTCCCTTTAAGATCCAAACAGATCATGTATAAAACTTTTCTCCTGCCATCCATGACATATAGTCTGGTGACCTGTATCATAAGTAAGAGAGAAGAGAGTCAGATACAAGCATGTGAAATGCAGCTCCATAGGTCACGTCTACAAGAAACCATGAGGGGCAGAGTCAGAAATGGGTATGTAAGGAGAGACCTACAGGTGACCTCAAACCTGGAGGAAAGAATCAACATTGCTAAGATTTAACTGGTTAGGTCATGTGAAGCAAATGCACCCAATTCGAACTCCATGTCAGTATTTGGTGAGGGAGTTACCAGGGGAAAGACTGACTGGGTGCCCCAGGAAGAGATGGCCAGACCAGTTTAATGAAGATCTGAAGAGCAGAGGAATAACATGAGATGCAGTGGACAGAGAAAAGCTATAACAATACAGAAATCAATTGAGGCATATCATTCACAAAGTTCCTACCTAGCTCACTGGAAGCGAATCCTGATGTTTGTTTGTTTGTTGCGCTTTAGGGTGCAAAACCAACTGGGGTCATACATGCCCAAGTCAAAGCTATAGAACATGAAGACAGAGAGGAGTTAAAAATCACAATTGATGTACGAGAAGACCGCTAAAAACAGGATGTGGAGAAAGGGCTGCAAAAGACGTCATACCAAAACAGAAGCCCAGAACTGAAAATGAAATGGTCATCACCATATTAATATGACAGATAAAAAGTAAAACACAGTCAACTGCTTGTGCGTCACTTGCTGAAACAGCCGATAACTGAAATGGCAAATCCAAGTGAAAATGTAAATGGTTAAAAAATGGAAATTCCATCAGGAAGTGACAGGCAGTTAAAACTTGGACACAATGTGTACAAAGTGGTGGGGGAGGGCAACTTAAGAAATGACAATGACTAAAAAGGCAGTGCCCAATATGCAACCTAGTTAAAATTACCTCTTCATAGGGGGGAAGGCCGTGAGGAGGTTGTCCAAGCTGCTGGGAGCATATTCCCATGAAGGGAGGGCCAATGGTGATGCCAAAGTGACACCACCTCCAGGCAGACAGCAACACAGGCATCATTGGAGGGAATATAGGAACTAATGGGCTGAGGTACGGGGACTGAAGCCTTGGCAGCAGTGTCAGCAGCCTCGTTTCCTAGCAGACCGACATGGCCAGGAACCCACATAAACATCACAGTGACTCCATCAAGAGAGGGCAAGTGACAGTTTTCCTGGACCCTTGCAGCAAGGAGTTGGCAATGTACAGTGCACTTGGACTTTGAAGGGCGCTGAGAGAGTCTGAGCAAGAGACACAATTGGAAAATCTGTGTCACTGGATGTACTCTGTAGTCTGATACAGGGCAAAGAGCTCAGCTGTAACTACTGAGCATTATGCTGGAAGCCGATATTGAAAAATAAAAATGTTGCTGCTAATGATGAAGACACACCCAACACCACAGTCAGTCTGAGAGCCATCAGTGGACTTTAATTTCTATCACAAAACTCCTTGTAAAGGTCATGAAACTGAAGGTGATTGGGTGAGGCTGGACTAGTGTCCTTGACGGGGGGTGGGGGTGGGGGTGGGGGGTGGAGTCATTCCAGATGTGGAAAGGGTCCTTCCGAATGCCATGAAGGGTACAGGGTGCACCCATCTGCAGGTGATCACTCATGTCAGCACCAATGGTGTGTGTCGCTATGGATCGGAGGAAATTCTCTCTGGCTTCCAGCGGCTATCTGATTTGGTGAAGACTCCCAGTCTCACTACCGAGATGAAAGCAGAGCTCTCTGTCTGCAATACCGTCAACAGGACTGACTGTGGACCTTTGGCATAGAGCCGAGTGGAGGGTCTGAATCAGAGGGTGAGACGGTTCTGCGACCGTGTGGGCTGCAGATTCCTTGACTTGCGCCATAGGGTGGTGGGGTTTCGGGTTCCACTTGATAGGCCAGCAGTCCACTACACACAGCAGGTGGCTACACAGGTAGCAGGGGTTGTGTGGCGTGGACTGGGTGGTTTTTTAGGTTAGATGGCATCGGAAAAGTACAGAAAGGGCCACAGCCTCAAAGTGTGCAGGTCAAAGGCAGGACATTGGGGGACCAAGCAGCAATCAGTATTGTAATTGTAAACTGTCAAAGCTGCATTGGTAAAGTACCGAACTTCAAGTGCTGATAAAAAGCACCGAAGCTAATATTGTTATAGGTACAGAAAGCTGACTGAAGCCTGAGATAAATTCTGCTGAAAGTTTTACAATGGCACAGACGGTGTTTGGAAAGGATAGATTGCATGCAACTGGTGGTGGCGTGTTTGTTGCTGTTAGTAGTAGTTTAGCCTGTAGTGAAGTAGAAGTGGATAGTTCCTGTAAATTATTATGGGTGGAGATTACACTCAACAACCAAGCTAGGTTAATAATTGGCTCCTTTTACCGACCTCCCGACTCAGCAGAATTAGTGCCAGAGCAACTGAGAGAAAGTCTGGAATACGTTTCACATAACTTTTCTCAGCATGTTATAGTCTTAGGTGGAGATTTCAATTTACCAGATCTAGACTGGGACACTCAGATGTTTAGGATGTGTGGTAGGGACTGAGCATCGAGTGACATTATACTGAGTTCACTATCTGAAAATTACCTCAACCAATTAAACAGAAAACCGACTCGTGTAGGTAACATCTTGGACCTACTGATAACAAACAGAACCAAAATTTTCGACTCTGTAAGTGCAGAACAGGGAATCAGAGATTGCAGCATCCCTGAATATGGAAGTAAATAGGAATATAAAAAAAGGGAGGAAGGTTTATCTGTTTAGCAAGAGTAATAGGAGGCAGATTTCGGACTACCTAACGGATCAAAACGAAAATTTCTGTTCCGACACTGACAATGTTGAGTGTTTATGGAAAAAGTTCAAGGCAATAGTAAAATGCGTTTTAGACAGGTACATGCCAAGTAAAACTGTGAGGGACGGGAAAAATCTACCATGGTTCAACAACAGAGTTAGGAAACTGCTGTGAAAGCAAAGAGAGCTTCACTGCAAGTTTAAACACAGCCAAAACCTGAGACAAACAGAAGCTAAACGATGTCAAAGTTAGCATAAGAAGGGCTATGTGTAAAGCTTTCAGTGAATTTGAAAGTAAAATTATATGTACCGACTTGACAGAACATCCTAAGAAGTTCTGGTCTTACGTTAAATCAGTAAGTGGTTCGAAACAGCATATCCAGACACTCTGAGGTGATGATGGCATTGAAACAGAGGATGACAGGCATAAAGCTGAAATACTAAACACCTTTTTCCAAAGCTGTTTCACAGAGGAAGACCGTACTGCAGTTCCTTCTCTAAATCCTCGCAGGAATGAAGGTTCCAAATGATTGGAAAAGAGCACAGGTAGTCCCAGTCTTCAAGAAGGGTCGTCGAACAGATGAGCAAACTATAAACCTATATCTCTGACATCGATCTGTTTTAGAATTTTAGAACATGTTTTTTGCTCACATATCATGTCATTTCTGGAAACCCAGAATCTACTCTGTAGGAATCAACATGGAATCCAGAAACAGCGATCGTTTGAGACCCAACTTGCTTCATTTGTTCATGAGCCCCAGAAAATATTAGATGCAGGCTCCCAGGTAGGTGTCATGTTACTTGACTTCCAGAAGGAGTTCGATACAGTTCCGCACTGTCGCCTGATAAACAAAGTAAGAGCCTATGGAATATAAGACCAGCTGTGTGGCTGGACTGAAGAATTTTTAGCAAACAGAACACAGCATGTTATTCTCAGTGGAGAGACATTAAAGTAACCTCTGGAATCCTACAGGGGAGTGTTATGGGACCGTTGCTTTCCACAATATATATAAATGACCTAGTAGATAGTGTCGGAAGTTCCATGCGGCTTTTCGCGGATGATGCTGTAGTATACAGAGAAGTTGCAGCATTAGATAACTGCAATGAAATGCAGGAAGATCTGCAGCAGATAGGTGCTTGGTGCAGGGAGTGGCAACTGACCCTTAAAATAGACAAATGTAATGTATTGCGAATACCCTTTATTGTATGATTATATGATAGCGGAACAAACACTGGTAGCAGTTACTTCTGTAAAATATCTGGAAGTATGCATACGGAACGATTTTAAGTGGAATGATCATATAAAATTAATTGTTGGTAATGCGGGTACCAGGTTGAGATTCATTGGGAGAGTCCTTAGAAAATGTAGTCCATCGAAAAAGGAGATGGCTTACAAAACACTCGTTTGACCTGTATTTGAGTATTGCTCATCAGTGTGGGATCCATACCAGGTCAGGTTGACAGTGGAAATAGAGAAGATCCAAAGAAAAGCAGCGCATTTCATCACAGGGTTATTTGGTAAGCGTGATAGCGTTACGGCGATGTTTAGCAAACTCAAGTGGCAGACTCTGCAAGAGAGGCGCTCTGCATCGCGATGTAGCTTGCTCGCCAGGTTTCGAGAGGGTGCGTATCTGGATGAGGTATTGAATATATTGCTTCCCCCTACTTATACCTCCCGAGGAGATCACGAATGTCAAATTAGAGAGATTCGAGCGCCCATGGGGGCTTTCCGGCAGTCTTGCTTCCTGCGAACCATACGCGACCGCAACACGAAAGGGAGGTAATGACAGTGGCATGTAAAGTGCCCTCCACCACACACCGTTGCGTGGCTTGTAGAGTATAAAAGTAGATGTAGATGCAGGAAGCAAATTAAGGCCAAGGCTAACAGGGGCTGCTACATGAAGCCAAGGAGCTGAAGGTGCACACCCATCATGAAAGTTGCAGGTAGTGTTAAGTTAAGCCACTGGAGCAAGTGCCAAAAGTGGACTCCAGGAGGTAACATAGAAGAGGGACACACCCCATACTGACAATCAAAGGAAACATCAAAGAAGGAAGCGTAGAATGGGTGGCTATGCATGGCAGTCAAACGGTATGATTACCTGCTGAGGAGGAAGTCATGGCGGTATTACAGTGATATTCCAGCAGCTTCAGCATACAACCGAGCTATTGTATGAGGATTACTCCAAAAGATATGCACAATATTTTTGTAAAAATACAGTTTTCATTCTGCATGTGTGAAAGTTTTACAGTGTGTAGATACATCATTTTCGCTTGTTTTCAAACTTAGTTCAACCTGTTCCCATGAGTGGTGCCATCACAGCATGTCTTCGAGATGGCTGCTACACTTGACGTTCATCAGAAGCAACGTGCTGTCATAGAATTCCTGTGCTGTGAAAACGAGACAGTGGGAAACATCCACAAGAGTTCGAAAAAGGTGTATGGAGATGCTGCTGTCGATTGCAGTACAGTTAGTCAGTGGGCAAGCAGGTTATGTAATGAAAGCAGGCACGGCAATATTGAGGATTGTCCTCACAGTGGCAGACCTTGTACTACACACACTACAGACAATGTGTAGAGAGTTAACAAATTGGTGACTGCTGACAGACGCAACACAGTGAACGATTTGTCACACTACGTTGGGATAGGGGAAGGAAATGTTTGCAGAATACTGAAAGTGTTGGCGTTAAGAAAGGTTTATGCCAGGTGGGCTCCCAGGATGTTGACAGTGACTCACAAAGAAACGAGAAAAACGGTATGCAGCGAAACACCCGCCTTAGAGTCCTGACCTGGATCCATGTGACTATCATCTCTTTGGAAAACTGAAAGGCTCTCTTCATGAAACAAGGTTTTAAGATGATGACTCCCTTGTGCACACTGCCAGACAGTGGTTCCAACAGTTTGGTCCAGAATTTTACCATGTCAGTATACAGGCACTGGTACCAAGATGGCATAAGGCAGTTGAGAGGGATGGAAATTATGTGGAGAAATGAAAATATTATTCCTAAAGAATGTATCTAAACACTGTAAAACTTTCAAACATGTAGAATAAAAGATGGATTTAAAAAAAATAGTGTGCATTTCTTTTGGAGTGTCCCTCGTAAAAGGCACCAGTAGCCAAACGGATGCCACAATGGTAGATAGTGTTGAGATGGCGTAAGATGGATGGACATGAGGCATAAACAAAGCACCCATAGTCTAGTTTCAAATGGGCAAAGCACTGGTATAAACAGAGGAGGGTGGTTTGATCTGCAACCCGGAAAATACCATTGAGAACATGTAGGACATTGAGGGACCACATAGAGCGGGCTGCCAGGTAAGACACATGGGAGGATCAAGAGTGTTTCCTATTGAGCATGAGCACCAGGAATTTTGTAGTATTAATGAATGGATGAGCAACCAGCCCAAGATGTACAGATGCTGGGAGAAACTAACTGCGCCACCAGAAATTCATACAGCCAGTTTTGACAGTGGAGAAATGAAAGCCATTGTCGACACTCCAAGAGTAAAGATGATCAAGACATTGCTGAAGACGCCACTCAGTGAGACACCTTCATGGAGAACTGCAATAGATGGCAAAATCGTCAACAAAAAGGGAGCCAGAGATGCCCGGCAGGAGACAGGCCTTTATAGGGTTAATGGAGATAGCAAAGAGGATGATACTCAGGATGAAGCCCTGAGGCACACCAGTTTCCTGGGTAAAGGTGTCGGACAAGGCAGAACCCACATGCACCTTGAAAACTCGGTCTTTTAAAAATTCCTTAAGGAAATGGGGCAGGCAGTCACGGAAGCCCCACATGTAAAGAGTACGGAAGATACCAGCTCTCCAGCAGGTGCTGTAGAGGAAAAACATGGCCAGTCTGGGATTTCTGCAAAAAGCACTCCTGACATGGGTGGACAAAGTAGTGAGATGGTCAACTGCAGAATGGCGTGCTCGAAATACACACTGTGCAGTCATCAGTAAATTGTGAGACTCAAGCACCAAGTCAGCTGGTCATGAATCATATGTTCCATCACACTGCAAACACACCTGGTGAGAGAGATGGGCAGTAGCTAGAAGGAAGATTTTTGTCCTTACTGGGCTTACGTA
The DNA here is from genome assembly GCF_023897955.1 of Schistocerca gregaria. NCBI lineage: Eukaryota > Metazoa > Arthropoda > Insecta > Orthoptera > Acrididae > Schistocerca > Schistocerca gregaria. The sequence continues at coordinate 40,103,754 of NC_064925.1, read as the reverse complement.
TGGGTGTGACAGTGGCTACATGCCAATGTCCGGGAAATGTTTCCTCTGCTCAGATGTGGTTGTACATATTAAGCAGAAAATTCTTGCCTGTAAGAGAAATGTGCAGCAACATCTGAATGTAGACAGCATCTGGCCCCTGGGGGCGGAGGATTGGGATAAACGGAGAGCTCGATATGGCTCTCTCATAGTAAATGCGGCATTGTAGCAATCACAATTCTGAGAAGAGAGGGGTGTTGTCTGAGCCTCCTCTGCTCATTTCTGATGGAGGAAGAAAGAGCTCAAAATTTCCACAAAATAGCGGCCCAAGATGTTGGAGACAGCAATAGGGTCCATGATGACATCATCTGCTACTGTCGCGCTGGAAATTTGGGAATGGATCTTGATCCGAGAGAGTTGTTGGAGGTTGGCCTACTTGACAAAGGAAGGGGTGGAACTGTTAAAACAACTATTGTATGAAATCCAGCTAGCTTATCTGCCATCCTGAAGAATGTGACAACACTCTGCAAGCATCTGATTATAATGAATTGCCTTGGAACATGTCTCAATCCATCAAGGGACAGGACACAGCGTGGTAAAGAGGAAGTGTGAGAATGGAAATTCTGCAGTAGTAAGTACAGGATTTGTGAGATATTCCATCGGGTCATCACAGCTGGGGAAATTTATTTATTGAAGGTTGCTGTCAACAAACAGATAGCACATGGGAAATTAAAGTCACTGAGTAGCAGAAATGGGTGAGGTAGCTGCCCAAGAAGCTGAAGGAAGTCTGCCCTGGTGACAATGAATGATGGAGGCACATAAATGGTATAGAAGGAAAAAGTAAGGTGAAGAAGGTAAAGGTGAGCTGCAAGAGCTTGAAGATGGGTGGTCAGGGAAATGGGTTGACTATGAATTTCATCCCATATGAGCAGCATGACGCCCCCATGATATGGAATGCCAACCTCAGGGGGAAGGTCAAAATGAACCAGGAAGAAATATGAAAGATCAAAGTGGTCATGAGGAAGCAATTTTGTTTCCTGAGGGAAAGTACAAAGGGATGCTGTGATGCTAAAAGCAGCCACATTCCTCTTTGTGGGACCCAAGTCCACAAACATTCCTTTGGAGGAGAGTGACGACGAGGAAGAAATGAAGGGGTGTCACCTCGGTGGCTGCTGAGTGACGGCCTGCGAACACTTGCTGCTACAAGGCACAGAAGAAGAGAATCCTGCTCCATGATGTCCACAGAAGCTTCGGGCTGCTTGTGCTGTCAGTCTGTGGAATCCCATGCAGAAAAACAGTTGGTGGTGCCCACCAGTGACATGCAGGCCCCCCAGGCTAACGTATCACATGGCAACACTGTCAATTAGATTTGGCAAAGGAGAATAGTGTTTGCCTTTGTTGGACTTCTTCAATCCTTTCGAGTTATCAGAGGAAGACACAGATGTTGGTTGGCTGGACGGACATAGGAAGTCTTCATGGGAGTACTCCTTGTGACCTTTCCGGCCTACTGGTTGTGTAGCTCGTGGCTTCATCCCTGGAGACGAGAGTTTGATGGCTTGTTGCACAGCTGGACAATTTCACAATCTCAGAGCTGAATTTGAGGTCACATGTTTAGTGGCCACGTCCTTCATGGTGCGAGAGGTGAGAACAGAACTATAAGTGGCAAATGGGAGAACACAGGGTTTGCAACTAGCTAATAACTTGCGAGCGACTTGGTAAGGCACTTTCTGCTTTACCCAGATCTCCTGGACAGCTCGCTCATCAAGATACATAGGACAAGCCCAGGAGGAGGTGGCAAGGCCGCCATTGCACGTGATACAGCAGGGAGAAGGAGGCAGACAATTGCCTTCGTGCATATCCCTATCACAAATTATACATTTGGCTGGATGTCGACAAGACGTTCTAGCATGCCGAGCCAAAGCTCAGATGGTAGAGCACTTGCCCGCGAAAGGCAAGAGTCCTGGTCGGGCACACAGTTTTAATCTGCCAGGAAGTTTCGTTCTAGTATGGATGAAATGATGACACTGGTAGTGACACATCAAGTTCGGAATGTATGATCAGACTGTGATAATTTCATAGCCTGCTTTGATCTTGGGTAGAAGCACCACTCTGTCAAAGATGAGACAGCAATGACACTCCAGTCAGAGACTTATCACTGGAGTTTGGCCTCAGTCAGACCATCGAGCAGCCTAGTGTAAATAACACAGTGAGAAGAATTCAGAGTTCTATGTGTCTTAGCATGAACAGGATAGCTGTGGAGAAGTGAGGTGACAAGTAGTTGCTGTGCTTGAGAATCAGAAGTACTTTCCAAAAGCAAAGTGCCATTCCATAAAAGAGAGCAGGATTTCACAGGGCCAGCAATTGCATCAACACTTTTCTGAATAATAAATGGATTTACTGTTGCAAAGCACTGACCGTCTTCAGTATGTGAAATCACAAGAAACTGTGGAGCAGCTGGAAGGGTCTTTGAATCATTAGCCTCATTCCTTTTACATTTCGTAGACGTTGACTGTGAAGGTGATTGGCTGATTGTGAGAAAACCCCCCATGATTGTCAGTGTCCCTGACGGCGCACTCCTTCCAACTGGGGGTCTCCTTCACAGGGGGCGAATTTGCCTTAGGTGAGTGTTCACAGCTCACGTCACACCTCCCAAACAACTGACAGAAAGACCGATCCGCAATTTGGGAAGGTAGCAACTCAGGCAATCATCCCTCCCTGCGCCTGACCTGTACCAGGGGGTACGTGCGAACGCTACCTTTCGACCCAGGGCTGGAAATTACGTGTTACCCAGGCACCAGATAAGTGTCAAGATGCGTGAGATAGCCATTGGGAGCGCACAGGGAGGAAGAAGAAAAAGAGGAATCTCTTATGCTGAAGCGGAGGAACAAGAAAAGAAGGGAAACAAAGAAAGGAAAAGGGAATAAGAAACAGTGGCGAGACTATTCTTATTTAAGTGACGGACAATGAGGTACTTTCGCAATAACCCCCCAGACATGTTCCCCAAGGGAGGGGAAATAGAATAGCAAGAGGATAGACATACGGCATGGAAGGGGAAGAGTGGTGAGCCCCTTGGGTGGGGGAGGGGGGTTATCTTAATTATGATAATGATGTACATTATGGAGATAACTTTTTTAGATTGGGTTCATTCATGACTTGGTAGTTTGATGTCATAATTACAGAATCTTAAATTTGGATTGACAGTAATGTTTCATTTTGTCCTTCTTTCTTGTTCATTTTACTTTCCTCACGTTAGCCAGTAGGACATATGGGAAACTGATAGATACTTTTATTCCTTAAAAGTCTTTCTTTAATTATTTCATTGATGCAATCACACATAAACCTTTTCCCTTCATAATTTAAGTGCATTCAATGCTTAGTATGCTGGTTACAGTGCAGTTCACTTATGTCTAATATATCACACTTAGTGTATTTTCAACAGTTTCTTTATTTTATTTCATTTCAGGTGGAAGATAGTTTCACATATCTGTTCACAGCCTTCTGTTGCAATCCAGTTACAAGGATTTCTTATCCAATCAAAGACATGACAAAGTGGGGAAGCACTCACTTCTTTTGCTAGCTATGCTAAAACATATACAGCATTCTTCTGGGTATGATAACTAGCAATCTGTTTGTCCACATGAATCAACACCGTTTATGCTAACACCCATGCAGCATTCTTCTGGGTATGATAACTAGCAATCTGTCTGTCCACGCGATTCAACACTGCTTAACTGTGGTCAGCTGCACACTACAATAACCCTATAATTTAGATCTTCTACCCATTACCAGCTTTTCCTAAGTGTACTATAGGGAACCTGTCATGTGTATGTGTAATAGTGAGAGATATACTAATAATATACTAAAAATGAAAACTGGAAACCTAGTGTGATTTGCTGAAATATTAAGTGTGTCCTTGCACCAGTCACCATTCACTTGCAGTTGAATGAATGTCTGTACTGATTTTCCACGTTGTATTTGGTGCAATAACTAAGAAAATTTTCATACAAATAATTATCTCAATGAAACAATACAAATTAAAGCTTCCACTTTAAACTGGGTAAAATTCTTTAGCGTCACAACCCAAGACAATCACAAATTTGTTATTCAAAAACATATTTGCTCCAAACATGATTGGAAAATACTGACAACATGGAAAGGATAGATTGCTACTCACTAAATAGAGGAGCCATTTAGTCGCAGACAAGCACAATGAAAAGAAGGGGAGAAATATTCAGCTTCTTTCATCAGAAGTAGAAAACCTCATACACATTCCCACAAGCACAACACACACAGGCATGCTGACTGTCACCTCTGTGTGCTAAGGCCCTAATTTAATTGTGTCTGAGGAGAGCAGCAATTTAGCTGGGCTGGGTAGAAGGGGTATGGAAGAGGTGTGGGGAAATGAGGGGGAGGGATAGCAGGATAGGGGTGGAGGAAGATGCTAATGCTGCTTGTGGGAGTGTGTAGGGATAAGGGGGACAGAATAGGGCTACTAGGTGCAGCATAAGAGGCTTGTGCTTGAGTACAGGGAGGGGGTAGGGGGAAGGGAGAGAGATGACAAGTAGAGAAAGTGACATGACTAGGTGTATTGGTGGAGCTGAAAGTGTATGTAGTACTGTAGTGGGAGCAGAGAAGGGTACAGGCAGGACAATAACAGGGCTAGTGAATGTGGAGGCCAGGGGAGTTACATGAACAAAGGATATGTTGCAGGGAGAATTTCCACCTGCACAGTTCAGAAAAGTGGTGTTGGTGTGAAGAATCCACAGGTTGTGAATCAGTTACTGAAGTGAAGCACATTATTTTGGAGGGCATGCTCAGCAACTGGGTGGTCCATTTCTCTCTTGGCCACTGTTTGACAGTGGCCACTCGTTTGGACACACAGCTTGCTGGTAGTTGTGCCCACGTATAGTGCAGGTAAGGATACAGGTAAGTTGATACATCACATGCTTACTTTTACAGGTTGTCCTGCTTTTGATACAGTAGGAGATATAAGTGTCAGAACTCAAGTAGGCAATAGTGGGCGGATGTATGGGCCAGGTCTTCCATCTATTCCGGCTGGGGTGGCCGAGAGGTTCTAGGTGCTATAGTGTGGAACCGCGCGACTGCTATGGTCACAGGTTCTAATCCTGCCTCGAGCACGGATGTGTGTGATATCGTTAGGTTTAAGTAGTTCTAAGTTCTATGGGACTGATGACCTCAGATGTTCAGTCCCATAGTGCTCAGAGCCATTTGAACCATTTTTGCATCTATGTCTATTGCAGGGACGTGAGCACAAGGCAAGGGTTTGAAGTAGCAATGGAGTAGGCACAGACGAAGATATTGCAATGGCTGGTGGACAGTGGAATACCATTGTGGGAGGATTGTGGACGGATATTTCTTGTTACAGGGCATGACGAGAAGCACCCGAAACCCTAGCCAAGAATATGATTCAGTTACTCTAGTCCTGGGTAGCACTGAGTCATGATCAGTTGACTTTGTAGTAGCTGAGGAGAACTCCGCCTACTATCCTCCAAGGAAGCCACGGGTATAATAAGTTTTATTTTATCTTGTTAAAATTTTGTCTTCATTAGACACTTTTCATTTTATTTTAAGATTGGTTTCTAGTATTTTCTAAAATTAATTCACAGGTCTGAAGATGGTTATATAAATGTAACAGGAACCAGTCACCTATGTTATTGAGACATAAGTGTTGTGATCAAGACTGAACTTTAGTTAAAATATAAAAATCTATTGATCACTGTATTCAAATAATTTTGGTAAACATTTTGGAAGAGTTGTTACTTTTACTCTTTAAATTATATAAATGCTACAGCTCTCAGGATAGCACTCATTTGAGCTAGACGTACTAAAACATTCATCATTAAGTCCAGATCATGTGCCAGTTGACTTTCACTTGTTTCCAGATGTGTTGTAACACCTGGTATGAAAATTTTATGCAAATGACAATAATATTCATGAGACTGTTATGGTGAGTTTGAATGAGACCAACCAGAATGTCAGTAATGTTATGACAATACTGTTAACAACAAAATGTGTGAAACACTATGTATGAATATTTGTGGTCAATACCCAAGTAAACTTGTTGTACCATCCCAGTATATCAAAATGTTCTTTTAAAGTGGGCCCACAGCATGCATGAGGTCAAAGAGCAAAATATGTTGTTTTTGGTAAGGTTCCTGCTGCATAATTGATTTATTTACTCTTATTGATTACAAAGTTACACGATGGGTTTGTTTTGGTGTTTACCATAATCAAGCATAAGTATTAGCTGGTATGATGTGATCCATATTTCATCTTGGAGTGTAAGTATCAGTTGTCTTTCTTTTATGTTATATCATGTTATTTCTATATATTGTTGATAGATGTCACAAATAATCATACCATGTAAAAGTGTTTAGAAATAATGTGATCATAACAGAAAAGAAAGATTACAGAAACACATGTTCCAAGATGCAATACAGACATCATGCCAGCTAAGATGTATGCTTGATAATGGCAAAATACCAAAGTATGCTTGTTGCGTAGCTTTTTAATCTCTACGAGTAGATGAATCAATTGTGAAGGAGAAACATGCATGAAAAATAAAGTATCAAAATGTGTAGGACAACTCAGAACTTAAGCTAGGATTACCTGATTCTTTGGTTCCACAGAAAAGATACTTTCTTTTGAATAATGCACTTATAACAAAGCAGATGAGACACTATGAATGCTTATTGTTTTCATTTTTACCTTTGTGACCGAAGCATAGCCCAAGTGGAAGAGGAGTTCTCTCTCCTGAAATAGACTATGAATGGAAATAAATGTGTATTATAATTAAGAAAGTAGCAACAAATAGTTGTGTGTAAAACCTTTAATAACACAAAAGTTCATTAATTCTACAACTTTGGTACAAATAACTTGTTTCACACTACAATCCCTCAAAAAACAGGGGGAGCAGAGAAACAGTTTTTCAATATTGATACCTGAATAAGCAGATGCATAAAAACAAGAATTATGCATATTTACACAAGAACAAAGCAAGTGGATTTATAAAGATAATTTCCACTAACCTAACAAATCAGACTGACTTCAAATCTGCTTCCTTTTTTTACAAATTTTATTATAAAATTTTAAAAATGCCCTGCATTACATTTTCTGCTACGATGTCTTAACGTACTTAACAAATGTAAAAACAGATATTACATCATCAACAATAATTATGAAAATTGAGATTATAAATCTTTAATGTTACAAATGTAATGCAAGGCACTTGCTTATACCAACTAAATTAGTTTCAGTCATTGATATTATCACGTAAGTCACACAAATGTCATTGAAATGTTGGGGCTGACCAAAACGAAAATAACACTCAAGAAAACTGAAATTCAAGTAATGTGAGTTATCACATTCATTGAGAGAAATTACTGACAACTTTACCTAAATTGTAAATGCAGTTTTATAAGCACTTATACACCATCATTACATTTATTTATAAATTTATGAGTAGCAGTAATATAGCCATAAGACAATTTTATCTTGATTTTTGGAAATGTACCTTAAGGTCTGTTATAAGCAGACTGATAGTATTTCACTTTTTCTTATCAGTTATCTGCTAATGATTTGGCTATTGTAAGAATATAATAGTTACTTTTATGAGTCTAGATATATTACATAGGTAAATTAACCTATTAATTTTTCTGTTTATTAAACTGTATACAATTTTTGAAGAAAGTTAAGAATTTTGCTTATCTTCTCAAGCTAGAAACAAAAGAAAGAATCGTGTATGATTTTGTTCCCTATATGTATAAGAACAAGTTTGATGAATATAAATTTTGAATTTTAAAGGAACTGAATTAAACACTTACAGAAGGCCTGCATAACATGTCAATAATTTTTTAAAGAAGATACAAATACTGCTATAAATTAAGTATCTGAATTTCAGTTTTGCATCACTATTTCTTTTAAAGTGTTGATGTCAGCAATTATGAAGCTATAAAAAGTGAAATCTGGTACACAAATGGCTTAGTCTCTGCCTGTTGTCTACACAGGTGTCTCTGCTTCTTGTGCAGCAGCATACATCATTGGAGTCTTTATCACTTATGACAAAATATGTAAAAACATTCAAAACACTAGCACTGACAGACATACAATTACAGTGAAGACTGTTCAACATATAAGAATACAAGCTGTGGCATTTATTATTATAAACATTGTACAGTATTTGCAGAACAAGAGCAGAACACACACTGTTTACACATCTCACATAAATGTTTTAGAACTGAAATTCTGTGAACTCGACAAAAGAAAGTCTTAGAATTTGAAATTAGCAGTTCATCACAAACATTTAAAGAGGAGCTTAGCAATATACAGAAACAGTAATGGCAATAAGATTTATGTATATATATTTGTATTTATATATGTATATGATTACGAAAATAATTTAATGATATACAGTATGTGTCCTAATTGTGTCCACTAATTCGTTTTGCAACAAGGAAAGCTAAGTGTTTGCCCTTTCTGATAAAGTAGGTTATGATACACACCACACAGCATTTATTAAGATTCTTTCACTCTCATTTCATTCCCATTTCAAAAACATGTAAAAACATACATAATAGTACCATTATGACAAAATATCACATGCCACAAAGTTGAGCCATTCTCTTTATTAACATTGTCATCTTTAATGTTTTAAAGAAAACACAGTGTAACAAAGGCTGAAAATGCACATATATCATAGGACATGGGTGGAAAGAAGTTATTACAATACATATATTGTATTTTGGTCTTCCTAAAACAAAGACTTCTGTATATGAGAAAGTCTGTTTGGTTGCAACCTTTGGATGAGTCGTCTTGCACTACTGCCAATTAAAATTATAGCCCTGCTGTACATTATCCTAAAACTGTTAATATCCAAGAGCTTACCATTCACAGCTGAGAATGGATATATTTTCTATCAATGCATTACAATGAATATTTTATAAATACTTTAATTTCTAATGTGAATAAAGATAAAAGAACATGAAAACACTGAATAACGTTCACACACAATTGATGCTTATTAAATATTTCCATTCAAAGCTTCTTCACACAGCAGGGTATAATGTTTTTTATGGCACAGGTCTTGCCGATGTCTTTCTAGATGCACTTCTTTGCAACTACAGGTTACACTGCCACAGTATCGTAGGGTGTGACTGCGAATCCGTTTTGTTGGTGATGCCCTGCTTCATTTCTGTAGAAATTATAGTTAATTTAGAATCTGCACCACAAAAAACTATTAATACATTACACAGATAAAACATTATATAGTTGTGAAATTACCTGAAACAGTTTTCATTTTGTCATAAAAGTATGAGAGAGATAGCTAAATGTTACGTCTATGTACACTATGATAATTTCTGCTGTTATGAATGTATTTGAGTGTTAGTATTGTAATTATATGTATAGGTGGCAATCTGTCCAAGAGGCTACTGCACTCATGTTTTTTGTGATTATATGTATGTTTAAAAACAATCATAATCTTCATTAGGCCATACTATTTGGGAGTAGGTCTGACATAACACACTGTATCAAGAAATTTAATTCTCTTTCAATTATGTATAGGATGATACTCTACCATATACAGTATATGGTAAAATTCTGGCAAATACTTGTGAAAGTATTTTGTAATTATTGCCTTTATGATGCAAGAGGGAATAAGCCTATTTGTGGAATGGTTCTAAAATAGGCGAACAGACGACACACTGATATAGCACAGATTCAGGATTCCAAAACGAGGATTCCAAAACGAGCAATGTGGAGATTTGAAATAATTGTAGCAGGTACTCATTAAAATGTTTAATAAAATTCATTATTTACAAGCTATTACCAACTAACACTATGAAAACCATGTTCTTAGCTGGTTGGATGGGGATTTGAATCCATAACCTGTTCTAGAAAGAAGTTGAGCAGGACATTCTGTGCTGGTGATTTCCTCTCTTATTTGTGACACAACTTTATCATATCATTGCAGAAAAAGAGCCACCATTGCTCTCTTCTAATATGGGCAACAAAAAGGAGACTTTTTGCCATAAATACATCACTGTAAAAGCAACAAAGCTGTAACCCACATATATATATATATTTAGTGAGGCTCCAATTTACAACTCTGTGATGTAACTGTTCTACAAGCCACAATAAGCAAGGTTGTGTTTTTTGAACGATGATCATGAGTATACAGTAAGATTTGCATTACAAAGACTTATGAGAAGCTGAAGGAATAATTGGCAATGTTTTTTCTGACCCCAGTGGCCATATTATAAGAGTTGAGGACTTGAATACATGTTCCAAACAGCATACCATCTGGAGAGCTTGTTACTGTAAACCTAGCCTCCCTTCCCCTTGTATTTCCAACACATAACTTACTTTCCTTTATAGTCTCTGTCATTAAAGATGATTCCTTTATTTGAAATGTGCACTTATTGTTTTCTCCTTACAGCACCTTCAAATTAGGCTGCAGACCCAGTTTTCTTTAATATCTTCTTCTTTTTGGTAAATGTACATTAACACTATGATAAATGAGAATACTCACATTACCAATGGTTTATTTTTCATAGCATATTAGCATATGATCAGCCTTCAACTTTGAAATATACCCTTGCACCATGATACAAAACTGATCAACTCTGTTGCAGCTTAGTATACATGTATTTCTGGACAGCCTAACGAATAACAACACGAAAAAATGTTTTGTACGGTGGGGCATAACACACAAAGGCACAAACAGATTCTTCCTCCAAGGCAAACAAAACAAAGAGAACATTCAGTGCTGTCTATCATCCTTTCCATTCTTTAAGTAGCAGTTACATTTCTTTTGTGTTAAATCTTACACATACATTCCAGCAAAGTGCAAACTGTCTGTAATAAGCTTCTCCAGCACAAATACGTCATAATAAACACTTTTTTGGTTACAGGGGCAGCTTGTCCTTTTGTATTAATGTAGTGCTTTTCCTGGAATTTAGTGATCTAGTTTAGCTCCTTTTGCAATTTCTATTCCATGTAGTAGCATTGACTCTGATGCCTTTTCCAGCCTTGGAATTCGTGGTAAAAACATTTGATTGATTGGCAATCTGTGACATAAATGTATGGCCAGGTTCAATTTTCAAAACTATCCCACCTGTGGGGTTCACAGGCTGATGTCTCAGACTAACAACTCCAGATTCTTCTCAAAAACAACATACAGGTAGAAGCTTACAATACTACTCTGGTTTGGGATGAATTAGCCCAACTGCTCCAATAGGGCTATGATTTTCTGAAGTCATCCCCAAAAATGTTTTCATTACTGTCCATTTTTCTTTCCACATCACCATGGGTACATGTTCATACCACCTCACCCTCAAGCCTTTCGTCACTTCATTCCCATATGATTTAAATTTGTCAATGGTAAAAATTTATAATATCCTCTGTTTCCACTGAGTTTTCTGTTCAGATGAATCGTACTGGTGGCATGTAATACCATGTTGCACAGCTCAGTCTACGACACAACCCATGCTGCATGATTTCACCTTAAGGCCAATTTGGATTTTTTTGTGTCGGGACTAATTTCATAGATTGGATTAATCCTTCAATGTGTGGATTGTTCCTGCAATTCACACTGAATCAATTTATTCATGGTGTATTTTTCTCCATCATGGTCCACTCATCACTGTCACTGTTTCACAGTACTTATTTTTCTTTATTTTTTATTTCTCTTTTATATTTAGCAGCTTTCTTTGCCTATTCTTTGCTCCTTTTCAGTTGCTGCCCATTACTATCTCATCTATGTTTCTATTATTTTCAGTCTAAATATAGCAGGACTGTTCTTGCAAAATGTTAATAACTCAGGGGTAAAGAAGATCATTCACATAACAGCACACATAAAAGGGAAAGGAAACTTGTAAACGTTAGAAATTTGTTGAGCTTGGGTACAAATACACATTGTGTGTGTAAGTTTATGTTTTTACTTGCATTTGTTCTCTAGCTTGACACAGGATTCAGTCCGAAAGCTAGCAAGTTTCCTCTCCCTTTTTTGTGCCTTTCAATGGCTCGGCACTTCTGCTATTTGTTGAGTGGACTCCTTTACTTCCAAATGATTTGGATTCTAATTTCAGTCTGTTTTTCTGCTGGATCTGTCTGATCAAGTACTCTCTCACTAGCTTCTCACCCACTGGGCATTCAAATCTCACCTGTTTACAAAACTTCACTGTCATTTTATATCTTGTATTGTCCTAGTGTACCTCTCTACAAATTGTTTTCTCTTTTCTATATAATCCGTTATTAGTATGATTTGGCTCTTGTTTGCCTGACAATAAAACCTCTGGTTCTAAGTCAAACTCTGCTGTGCACTGCCTCAGTAACATGAGACCAAATGAACTTGGAAAGTTAGCAGTGTTATTGACATGAAAGTGGTTGTCATTATGTAACATCAAAATACAGAGGACTGAAGGCCCTGGGACTCAAAGTGATTATTATTGATATAAGCAACTCAAGGAATAAAGTTAACAGCTCACCAAACAGTAGAAGGTTTGAGTCAACAAGAGACACATAATCAAGACACAGAAATTCACTAGCATTTGAGGGAATTCTCTTTTGACACGTCTGTGTCTGTGTATTTATGTATGTGAGCGTGGATGACTGCTCCACTTGAAGTGGATTCGTCTGGATTTCTCAGTCTTGTTTATGTGCCTATAAATGATGAAACATAGTGGTTTAATTAGGAAAATGACTCAAGGAATGAAGTGTAGGTAGATACAGTAGGACATGTATCAATTTTTTTACATTATTCATGCTTCTAATTACTTTTTCTATAAAATTAATATTTTTCACACATTACCTGAACTGTTAAAAAAGATTTCCTTTTTTGTGGCTGCAACAAATCTTTGTTTTCTGTAACATATTCTATGGCCAAAAATACCTTGCCACCTATTTCCATTTGTTCCAAGACAATGGCCACATAGCTGTGAGCATGTAGGCCATGCTTTCAGTAGTGTGGCAACACATAGTCTTCGTGAAAGGTTTACGGCTGTATTCTTTTGATTTGCTTTGGTTATGTATTGGGTTATTTATTCCCAGGAACTTTGATTTGTGACTTTGAATCTGATTCGGTTTGCAGTTTGAATAGTGAGCTCCCTCCTTCTATCAGATGTTGTTCTGGAGCTACGCCCTATCACTAAGCAGTAACTATTTTTATTCTTGATTGGGTGCAATTTTAACACTTTTCTGGGGCAAATGTAATTTATAGCAAAGCTGTCAAACTCAGCTGAGGGTATGGCTCAGGAGGATGATCACAAAAACAAGTCCTATTACCTCCTGCCAGATGATTATATTGCTGATTTCTATATGCTGGTCTACAAAGAGATTTTCGCGACTGCTTACGAAGACACCTGACAACTAATGCTGGCACTATGCTTTAGAACATGAGCAGTCCCCATTAGTTAATTTTTCAGGTCTACCAAAATAACGATTTGGCTCAATGCTACCACGATATCTGATGTTACGCTTTCACAAACAGTGTATCTGTGTGTGTCCTGTTGAACTGAGAAGTATTGTATATTAACTTACATATCCACAGATGCATAGCCAGACATCTTGGGTAGTTGGTGACTTTTGGGCATATACTATATTTTCTTGGGGAAATTATTTAGTACTTATCTAACAATATTTTGAATCAATAATGCCAGTCTGTTTATTTTAGCCATGGAGATTATATGCTGTGATTATATGCTGTTTATGTATAAGAAAAAGTAAATTAATAACCATTATAGAAATTTTGGATGGAAGAATATGTAAAATAAGGGAAAAGCAACCTCTTATGTATAGCAGACTGGTGCATAGCACACAGCCACATAACAGAAAACAGTAAACACCAGCAGTTGAGCTCTTGTTCTTTTATAGTAAGAATACACACATTCACACTGACAAGAACACTGACAGCCAAATGTACACACGTGCAGTGGCAGCGAGCCATTTGTGCAACACACTAGTCCTTAACAAGTAAAAATTTTGCTTTTCCTTTATCATAAATATTTTTCCATCCAGGAGTTTCCATTGTTGTTTTGAATTGATGTTTTCTTATAGACACACAGTTTTAAAACCTGATGTTAATTGTTTTGTATTACGTGTTTCTGTGTACCATGAACCAGTTGTCTATATGGAAGTGGCTGTCTTTCCCTTATTTCACATAAGAGATAATACCAGCAATCAAAAAAATCTGTTAAAGAACTGTATGCTAAGTATTGATCAGGTTTATCCTGCATATGAGAATTTGTAAATAATGATAATTAGTGATCTCAAACAGTCTTTTGATATTTTAAAAAGTATTGTGAAATTTTAAGTAACTGGAATGGATTACTTATTTCATAAAATTGTGGCAATAATTGTGATTTGTGTATTTCTTTAATCATGCACAGCTGTGAATCAATTTCCTCCCCAAAAAAGTCATTACAAAAGCCTAAAACAATATTCACTTTTATTCTGACATCAGAACAGTGATGCTACTAATTCAAAAATGGAATTTTGAGGTTGAAACATACTTTAAACCATTCCTTAGCAGTATGATAAATTAAATTGAAGAACTGCAGTGAATATAACTAAATACAGAGTGAGAAAAAATTAACAAACAGGAAATGCAACAGAATTCTAAAATTAATGCCACTCTTACATTTGATCTGACAATTTCATATACATAACACTTTTAAGGCATGTTAGTGCTAGGAAACTGCAATAAAACCAAAATTTCAAAATGTCATAAAACACCTTCAGTCTTATTCTAAACACTAAGATTTTACTACCTAAGGGTAACTGAATATCTAAACATTAATACAATGAATTGATTTAGATTTATTAAGTGCACAATTTAGATCAAAATATTTTTTTTAATTTAAAAATTAACTATTTAGAACAAAAAGTACTAATCTATGTTGTCAAATGCTTGACAAAAACTGCAGTGGATCAGTACTGACAATCAAAAAGTACTCAGAAATGGCCTTAAACTTACTAAAGTAGGCAAAAACAAAATATAACAGCTATAAAGAATGCAGGAAAGACAGTCATCCAAACTTAAGTGTTTGTATCAAGTGACCAAGGGGACATGCGGTACTGATTCTTATTCAATACGCTAACTAGTGCAAACTGCAAGACTATGTGTTCGAGCAGAATCACCCTGTAAAATCTGTTTAAGGGCTTTAAAAGTGAACATGATTTTTTTCATGCTTCCTCCCTTTCACAACAAGATTGGCAAATGGTGGTTATATTACCATTCAAGCAAGACTTTGCTGAATGACAAAGGAAAAAAGTAATAAATTTACTTTTTAAAAATGTATGATCCCCACAATTTTGTATAGCCCATTCTAAAACTGCTCAGAAGATACCATAAGCTATGCCCAAATTTGGAAGTAATAAGTATTCATACAAAAATATTCTGTTGCATTAGTTCAGTTCTTCTTGTTTCAGTGATGCAATGAAGCATGCATAATATTAAGTAAACAGTGTATGATAGACTGCAAAAATAAAAGGAAGAGCGGGAGTCTACCATTATTGTTGACCAACAATTTACAAAAATGCAAGTTCGTGCCACAACATATTATCTGCCTTCACCTACATTTTACACAAATCTTAATGATAGTGTGTGTGGTATTACAGTTAACGTCTTTCAAGATTTATATTAAGAATATTAAGAACTGTACAAATTTCATATTAAAAAAGAAATTTAGAGAGCTAACACTGCACTCAGCAATTTTACTTATTTTAATTGATTCACCATGGTCATGTTACAGTACATCCTAGATATCTGAAACCAGATGTTAACCTAGCAGAAGCATTTTTCTTTTCATGTTTCTCAAAATTTGTTTCATACTGAGATGACACAATGCTACTGAGACTGCACTTTTCTGCCATTGGCTGATTATAATACAACAAAATGAAGGACTCAGAAAGAGACAAGGAATAGGGAATATGTACAGTACTCAAAGGTGTAAGAATGCATTGATAAAAAGGGGTAGCCCTAAGCATTATCTACATTTATCATAAATTAACTCTGTTTCTGAGTTTGATAACAACTATAATTAACATAACACTTGTTTTGTGTATTTGCTTCAATTCTTACAGGGAATTAGCAACTTTATAGCTCAACAGCTTAAAACATAATCAGCAGGTTAAATTTAAAGTTATTTGTTCATTGCCTTGTAATACACTGCACCAGCCAAAATGCAGCCCCACTGTGAATGCTGTTCTCAGTTGGTTGATGTTCGTAAACAGCTGGAAATTGCCCTGCCTACTATCCAACAACTGCAACTGCTGAGAATCGGTGTGTTGGAAGAGCTCCCGAGAGTTGTGTATTTGTGATACCTGTACCAGAGGTACCTCAAGTACTATCCATTCTTTCTCCTCTGCAGAAAGAACAGGATCTGTCATTACCCACCCACTTCACTGTGAGTGGTGTGTCAATGGTAGGTCTAGGTGTCCTGTATAGGGTGGATGCAGGCCACGGAGGACTCGTGGGTTGTACCGATCCCCCTGACCGACAAGTTTGAGGTGCTGTCTTTCACTGAAATCGACCCAATAGAACTCACTTCACCTGTTTTGAGGAATTCTGTTTTGTCTGATGTTAGGGGGAGGCAAACGTGAAATGGTAGGAGTCCATTAATCATCAGAAGTTGAAACATATGGTGAATGATAGCACTCCTTAGAGATATGGCAGAAAGGGATGGGAGAGGACACCAGGTGCACTCAGTTGTGTATGTCTGGTGGCCTCACTCCGGCACATGTTGGAACAAATGACGCCTCCGAAGTGATTCTTGGGTCATTCCAGCAACTGGCAGAGAAGGTTGAGAAGACCAGCATTGTGCACAGAGTTTCAACGAAGCTCACGATTTGCAGAGTTGTCCCCAAAGCTGATTTTTGCCCTATGATTTTGAGTTGAGTGGAAGGACTGAACTGTGACAAGCTAGGCTGTGACTTATAGACTTGTGCCATAGGGTTGAGAACTGTAGGGTCTCCCTAAATAGATTTGGTATGCACTACATATTAGAGACTGCTACTCAGGTAGCTGACTGTGTGTGTGGGGTGCACACTTAAATTGAGGGTAGCAAACCGAAAGCTGAAATGCTTAACTCCCTTTTTCAAATGTTGCTTTACCAATGAAAACCCAGCAAATGCTGCAATTTAATCCTTGTATCACTGAAAAGATAAATGAAATAAGTATTAGTGTCAGTGTTGTTGAGAAACAGCTGAAATCGTTAAAATTGAGCAAAGCTCCTGGCCCTGATGGAATCCCTGTCAGATTCTCTTCTGAATTTGCAGCTAAGTTAGCCCTTCTTCTAACAATAATCTATTGTATCTCCTGAACAAAAACTGTGCCCAGTTCTTGGAAAAATCCACAGATCACACCTGTCTACAAGAAAAGTAGTAAAAGTGATCGACAAACCTATCGCCCAATATCCTTGACATCGATTTGTTGTAGAATCTTACAACATATTCTGAGCTCAAATGTAACAAGGCAACTTGAACAGAATGATCTCCTCAGTGCCAACCAACATGGATTTAGAAAACATTGATCATGTGAAACCCAACTCACACTTTTCTCACGTGACATACTGAAAGCTTTGGATCAAGGCACCAGATGGGGGCTTGGGCACCGGGCTATTAACCTGTCCGTTAAAAAAAGAACTTTTTACAAAATATCAAGAAAATGCCTCGGAGGAAAATAGAAACAAGGGATATAGAAAATGGCTTATGAACAAGGGCTTACGATTTGGAATGTGGAACATTAGGACTTTGGCAACTCCTGCAGCTCTCAATACTCTGTCACAAAAACTTGACAGATAGGAAATGGGTCTTGTAGCACAGCAAGAAATTAGATATCCAGAAACGGGAAAACTGAAAACAGACAGACACATTCTATACTACAGTGGATCGGAAGATGGAAAGTTCCAGAAGGGAGTATGCTTTATGGTCACCAAACATTTAGCAGTGGCAGTAATTTATTTCCAACCACCTGGTGATAGAATAGCCGTCTTGAGACTAAAAGGTAGATTCACAAATATAACAATAGTTACACTATATGCTCCGGATGAGGAAGAGGAGGATGAAAAGAAAGATAGATTTTATGAAATTCTCAATGAGGTAATTGTAAGACACCAGGATATGATATGAAGCTCATTGTGGGAGATGCCAATGCTTAAGTTGAAATGGAAATCACCTAGAAAGGAATAGCTGGACTGAAAGCCTACATGTTGAAAGTAATGAGAAATGGAGCAACAATATGATTATCAGAGCACATATCCATTCATGGAACTGCCAAAAATGAAAGAGACAACAGACTCAATCAAAATACAAAAAAAAAGCTCCAGGGAAAAATGACATAACAGCTGAATTGTTTAAGAAGGGAGGAATAAAAACAAATACACAAACTTGTTATGAACATCTGGAATGAAGAAAGAATACCAGAGGAGTGGCCAGAAGTGATAATAACACTAATTCATGAAAAGGCTGACAAACAACAATGCAGGAACTACAGAGACATCTCATTAATTAGAACCACCTATAAAGTGTTCTTCGAGATCCTCCAGAAAAAAATTGGAACCATATTTAAAAGGGACAATAAATGAGAGAGCAAGTGGGATTTATGAAGATTCATTCAAATACTGACCAGACATTCATACTGAAAGAAGCCACATCCAAATATTTGGAGTATAACAAAACAATGACAGAACTATTTGTTGATTTTAATAAAACTATCACAGGTCCATGAACCATGGACCTTGCCGTTGGTGGGGAGGCTTGCATGCCTCAACGATACAGATAGCCGTACTGGAGATGCAACCACAACGGAGGGGTATCTGTTGAGAGGCCAGACAACCGCGTGGTTCCTGAGGAGGGGCAGCGGCCTTTTCATGTAGTTGCAGGGGCAACAGTCTGGATGATTGACTGATCTGTCCTTGTAACACTAACCAAAATGGCCTTACTGTGCTGGTACTGAGAACGGCTGAAAGCAAGGGGAAACTACAGCCGTAATTTTTCCCTGAGGGCATGCAGCTTTACTGTATGATTAAATGATGATGGTGTCCTCTTGGGCAAAATATTCCGGAGGTAAAATAGTCCCCCATTCGGATCACCGGACGTGGACTACTCAAGAGGATTTTGTTATCAGGAGAAAGAAAACTGGCATTCTACGGATCGGAGTGTGGAATGTCAGATCCCTTAATCGGGCAGGTAGGTTAGAAAATTCAGAAAGAGAAATGGATAGGTTAAAGTTAGATATAGTGGGAATTAGTGAAGTTTGGTGGCAGGAGGAACAAGACTTTTGATCAGGTGAATACAGGGTTATAAATACAAAATCAAATAGGGGTAATGCAGAAGTAGGTTTAATAATGAATAAAAAAATAGGAGTATGGCTAAGCTACTACAAACAGCATAGTAAACACATTATTGTGGCCAAGATAGACATGAAGCCAACACCTACTACAGTAGTACAAGTTCATATGCCAACTAGCTCTGCAGATGATGAAGATATTGATGAAACATATGATGAGACAAAAGAAATAATTCAGGTAGTGAAGGGAGACGAAAATTTAATAGTCATGGGTGACTGGAATTCAAGAGTAGGAAAAAGGAGAGAAGGAAACATAGTAGGTGAATATGGATTGGGGCTAAGAAATGAACGAGGAAGCCACCTGGTAGAATTTTGGGCAGAGCATAACTTAATCATAGCTAACACTTGGTTCAAGAATAATGAAAGAAGGTTGTCTACATGGAAGAAGCCTGGAGATACTGACAGGTTTCAGATAGATTATATAATGGTAAGACATGGATTTAGGAACCAGGTTTTAAATTGTAAAACATTTCCAGGGGCAGATGTAGACTTTGACCCCAACCTATTGGTTATGAACTGTAGATTAAAACTGAAGAAACTGCAAAAAGGTGGGAATTTAAGGAGATGGGACCTGGATAAACTGAAATAACTAGAGGTTGTACAGAGTTTAAGGGAGAGCATAAGGAAACAATTGACAGGAATGGGGGAAAGAAATACAGTAGAAGAAGAATGGGTAGCTTTGAGGGATGAAATAGTGAAGGCAGCAGAGGATCAAATAGGTAAAAAGACAAGGGCTAGTAGAAACCCTTAGGTAACAGAAGAAATATTGAATTTAATTGATGAAAGGAGAAAATATAAAAATGCAGTACATGAAGCAGGCAAAAAGGAATACAAAAGTCTCAAAAATGAGATCGACAGGAAGTGCAAAATGGCTAAGCAGGGATGGCTAGAGAATAAATGTAAGGATGTAGAGGCTTATCTCACTAGGGGTAAGATAGATACTGCCTACAGGAAAATTAAAGAGACCTTTGGAGAAAAGAGAACCACTTGTAAGAATATTAAGAGCTCAGATGGAGACCCAGTTTTAAGCAAAGAAGGGAAAGCAGAAAGGTGGAAGGAGTATATAGAGGGTCTATACAAGGGCGATGTACTTGAGGACAATATTATGGAAATGGAAGAGGATGTAGATGAAGATGAAATGGGAGATACAATACTATGTGAAGAGTTTGACAGAGCACTGAAAGACCTGAGTCAAAACAAGGCCCCTGGAGTAGACAACAATCCATTAGAACTACTGACAGCCTTGGGAGAGCCAGTCCTAACAAAACTCTACCACCTGGTGAGCAAGATGTATGAGACAGGCGAAATACCCTCAGACTTCGAGAAGAATATAATTCCAATCCCAAAGAAAGCAGGTGTTAACAGACGTGAAAATTACTGAACTGTCAGTTTAATAAGTCACAGCTGCAATATACTAATGCGAATGCTTTACAGATGAATGGAAAAACTGGTAGAAGCCGACCTCGGCGAAGATCAGTTTGGATTCCGCAAAATGTTGGAACACGTGAGGCAATACTGACCCTACGACTTATCTTAGAAGCTAGATTAAGGAAAGGCAAACCTACATTTCTGGCATTTGTAGACTTAGAGGAAGCTTTTGAGAATGTTGAATGGAATACTGTCTTTCAAATTCTAAAGGTGGCAGGGGTAAAATACAGGGAGCGAAAGGCTATTTACAATTTGTACAGAAACCAGATGTCAGTTATAAGAGTCGAGGGACATGAAAGGGAAGAAGTGGTTGGGAAGGGGGTGAGACAGGGTTGTAGCCTATCCCTGATGTTGGTCAATCTGTATATTGAGCAAGCAATAAAGAAAACAAAAGAAAAGTTCGTAGTAGGTATTAAAATCGATGGAGAAGAAATAAAAATTTTGAGGTTCGCCAATGACATTGTAATTCTGTCAGAGACAGCAAACGCCTTAGAAGAGCAGTTGAACGGAATGGACAGTGTCTTGAAAGGAGGATATAAGATGAACATCAACAAAAGCAAAATGAGGGTAATGGAATGTAGTCGAATTAAGTCGAGTGATGCTGAGGGAATTAGATTAGGAAATGAGACACTTAAAGTAGTAAAGGAGTTTTGCTATTTGGGGAGCAAAATAACTGATGATGGTCGAAGTAGAGAGGATATAAAATGTAGACTGGCAATGGCAAGGAAAGTGTTTCTGAAGAAGAGAAATTTGTTAACATAGAGTATAGATTTAAGTGTCAGGAAGTCGTTTCTGAAAGTATTTGTATGGAGTGTAGCCATGTATAGAAGTGAAACATGGACAATAAATAGTTTAGACAAGAAGAGAATAGAAGCTTTCGAAATGTGGTGCTACAGAAGAATGTTGAAGATTAGATGGATAGATCATATAACTAATGAGGGGGTACTGAATAGGATTGGGGAGAAGAGAAGTTTGTGGCACAACTTGACCAGAAGAAGGGATCGGTTGGTAGGACATGTTCTGAGGCATCAAGGGATCACCAATTTAATATTGGAGGGCAGCGTGGAGGGTAAAAATCGTAGAGGGAGACCAAGAGATGAACACACTAAACAAATTCAGAAGGATGTAGGTTGCAGTAGGTACTGGGAGATGAAGAAGCTTGCACAGGATAGAGTAGCATGGAGAGCTGCATCAAACCACTCTCTGGACTGAAGACCACAACAACAACATGACAGTATATCCAGAGATAAATTGTGGGAGAAAATGCGGGGATCTGGAATACTGAAGAAGATTATATCTCTCCTGAAAGTGACACTGAAAGATTCAAAAGGCGTAGTGAAAATGGATGCAGAATATTCCAAGGCATTTTACATAAAAACAGGAGTCTGGTAAAGAGATGGATTTTCAACCCTCTTGTTCAGTATTGTAATACAGGAAGCACTGGATGCAACATATGAAACAGAAGAGAGAATGAAAATACAGACAAAAATAAATGCACTAGCCTTTGCAGATGACACAGCACTAATAGCTGAGAATCCAAATGACCTTAAAATACCGGCAAAAAATCTCTTTCAAAAAGCAAAGGAAGCTGGATTAGAAGTACATGATAAAAAAAACAAAATTCATGAGAGTAGAAATAAAGTACAGAACAAAAATATGGGAAATTCTGCAGATCAATAACCACATGTTTGAAGAAGAAGATGAATTTAAATATCTGTGGGCAGTAGCAAACAACAACAACTACGAGAAGCAAGAAATAGAGGTGAGAACCGAACCTGCACCCTCAGCATCATACTCACTCTACTGCCATTTAAATTATTTTCACAGGGAACCAAAGAAACAATATAAACAACCATAAGCAGACCAATATTACGATATTGGGCAGAAATATGGAGAATAGATAAATACAAAGAGAGAAAGTTAAAAGTTTTTGAAAATATCTCGTGAAAGATTTTTGGACAAATCTGTGAGGGAGAAGAAGGAAGAATAGGGAGCTCAGGGAGCTATACAATGAACCAGATGTAGTTGAGGAAGCCGAGACAAGAAGACTAAGATGGGTTGGCCATGGCTATACAAGAGAGCAGGGGTCTTTACTGAGAGTCGTCTCAGAGAATAAACTGGAAGGACGATGACCTCTATGCAGGTCAAATATGATATGGAGAGAGCAGGTTGCCAAGGATCTCCAGATACTGGGGGGAAGGAAAGAAGGTGCCGAAGACAGAATACTGTGGATGAGGCTACTGGATGAGGCCAAAAACTGACTGGGGTTTGTGGGGCCAGGAGAGTAAGGGCAAGAGTAAGTATGAAGTGAAATTTGTGACTGGACTGAGAGATTTTTGGCTGGGAAGACACAGCATGTTATCTTAGATGGTGAGCCACCGTCAGGTGTAGAAGGAACTTTGGGCGTGCCACAGGGAACTGTGTTGGGACCCTTGCTGCTCATGTTGTATATTAATGATCTTGCAGACAACATTAATAGTATAATCAGGCTTTTTGCAAATGATGCAGTTATGTATAATGAAGAACTATCTGAGAAAAGTTGTGAGAAAAGTTGCATAAAGTCAGAGCTTAATAAGACTTCAACATATTGCAGAGATTGGCAACCTGCTCTAAATGTTAAAAAATGTAAAATTTTACACTTCACAAAAAAAAAAAAAAAAAAAAAAAAAAAAAAAAAAAAAAAAACCGGAGTATCCTATAACTATAATATCAATGAGTTACTGCTGGAATCGGCCAACTCGTACAAATATGTGAGTGTAACACTTCGTAGGGATATGAAATGGAATGATCACATAGGTTCAGTCATGGGTAAAGCAGGTGGTAGACTTGGGTTTATTGGTAGAATAGGGGGGGGGGGGGGGGGGGGGAAGTGCAATCAGTCTACAAAGGAGATTGCTTACAAACCACTTGTGCGACCGGATTTAGAATAACGCTCAAGTGCAGGGACCTATAACAAACAGGACTAACAGCAGATATTGAATGTATACAGAGAAGGGCTGTATGAATGGTCACATGTTTGTTTAATCCATGGGAGAGTGGCACAGACATATTGAAGGAACTGTACTGGCTGGCTCTTGGAGACAGATACAAACTACCCCAAAAAAGTCTATTAACAAAGTTTCAGGAAACAGCTTTAAATGATTACCCAAGGGATATACTACAACCCCCTATATATCACTCATAAGAGATTCTGAGGGTAACATTAGAATAATTACTGCACACACAGAGGCATTCCAACAATAATCTTCCTGCATTCCAAACATGAATTGAATCTGAAGAAAGCCTAATAACAGGTACAATGGGATGTATCCTCTGCCATGCACCTCATGGTGGTTTACAGAGTATCAATGTAGATGTAGATTTCATATGCCCCTCAAGCCCCTCCTCTTTTTTTTTTTTTTTTTTTTTTTTTTTTTTTTTTTTTTTAGCAGTTTCCCACTGAACTTACATCTGGTGAAGTAAGGGAACACTCAGTTCTTGTCTGTGATAGACGCAGAAAGTGTAAAAGTCACCTCTCAATGATTGGAGCGGCAGCACTACTCGTGTGCACAGGACAAGAATGTGTCCCCCAATAAGAGGATCTGCTATCAATGGCCGCTTAGGAGGCTGGGTTAACAAATAACAGAATAGATAATCTCTGTACTTATGTAGGTGCTGGTATTGTTTGATGCAGCTCTCCACAGTGGCCTTCCCTCCCCACGCTTCCCTCTACAAACAGTGATGATTTCTTGATGCCTGAAGATGTGTCCTATGAGCCAATCCTTCATTTATTCAACTTGTGACGTAAATGTCTTTTATTTCTTGTTCAATAAAATACTTCCTCAGTAGTTATCTGATCTACACACACAGTCTCAAGCAATCATCTGTACTACCACATCTCAAAAGCCTTTATTCTCTGCTTGTCTGAACTGTGTGTCATTCATGTTTCACTTCCATACAAGGCAACACGGCAGACAAATGCCTCCTCAGGAAACACTTCCTAGGTTTCAAATTTATGTTCAATGTTATCACATTTCTCCTTTACAAAAATTATTTTCTTGCTGCTGCCAGTCTGCAAGTTATATCCCCCTACTTTGATAATCATCACTTACTTTCCTGCCCAAATAATCAAACTCAACCTAATTCCCTCAACATCACCCCATTTCATTTGACAATATTCCATTACCATTGTTTCACTTTTCTTGACATCCATCTTACAACTGCTTCTAAGGATACTATCCAACTAACTATCCATTCACTCAACTATTCTTCCAAATCCCTTTTCTGTCTAAGTCAGAATTACAGTGGCACCTGCAAGCCACTAAGTTTTTATTTCTGTGTGTCTAATCTTTCTCACAATATTAAATCTCCCATCTCATTGTTAACTACTTCTTCTTCCTTACACATAACATTGTCTTCAAACATGTTGCCAGTGCATAACATCTTTTAGTCTTCTCCTCTTTACTGGCTTGCCATTTGAGCACTTCATACTCTCTCAAGTGTTTCTCTTTCTCCAAAAATTTCTTCTATAGGCAGCATCTATCCATTCCTTAGTTAAGCATGCTTCTACAGCCTTGCATTTGTTCTCTAGCTATTCCTGAATAGTCATTTTGCACTTTCTGTCAATCTCATTTTTAGGCATGTGTATTTCCTTTTACATGCTTCATTTGCTGCATTTTTAGACTTTGTCTTTTCATTAAATTTCTTACCTCAAGCATTATCCAAAGTTTCATACAGCAGCCTTTTTGCTTAGCTGATAATTTTCTGCCTGTACTTTTTCATCTTTCAAAGCCACACATTCATCTTTAATTGTATTCCTGTCCCTGTTTCAGTTGACTGTGTCCTGATGCTCCTTCTGAAATAGTCAACAACCTCTGGGTTTTCAATTTCTGCAGATCTCATCTCCTTTATTTTCTATAATTCTGCAATTTCTTCAGTTTTACTCTGCAGTTCACAACCAAATGAATTTAGTCAGAGTCCACATCTGCAGCCGGAAATATTTTTCGTTTTAAAATTAGCAACCTCTGTCCTAACATAATGTAACCTATGTTCACTATGCTATTCACAGTAGTTTATCTATATTTCTATTTTTGTACTCATTGTTATAATTACCCCACTTTATTTGTGTGGATAATCCTGTGCTCACCTGACCAGAAGCACTGTTCTTCTTTTAACTATACATCACCAATACCCACTATATCAACCTATTCATTTCTCCTTTTAATTTCTCTAACCTCTGTCTAACCAAGTAAGGGATGTAACATTTCATGCACTGACCCGTAGAGAACTAGTCTGGTTTTCTGATGGCAAAACTCCTTCAGTAGCTACCACATGGACAGCTGGCTGAGGGATTGTTTTACCTCTGCACTATTTTATCCCACAGGTTGTCATCATCAAGCCATAAGGTAGAGCAGGATGTCCTCAGAAAATGTAATGGCTGTTGTTTCTCCTTGCTTTCAGCCATTCACAGTACCAACACAGAAAGCTGGAAACTCACAGTTTCAGCAGTTGTGGAAGTATTTGAAACCTGAATGCGCATATCCTAGAAAAAAGTGAAGAAAAATTGTAGGAGGATACTGATCGCCCATATCACAGGGAAGCAAAGACCCGAAGGGTAACTGATAGTAGTAGGGAGTTGATGGGACAGAAATACGCAGTGCTGTTATTTGGCATCGGTTTGACAGTGCACTGAAACAAGTGATAAAGAGTTGATGACTTTTAGAGTAGATATTTGTGGGATGTTTATGAATTACGGAGAAATTTCAGGTAGTTCTAAGCAAAGTGTGACTTTCTATTAGGATTTCCAGAAAAGTGTTTTCATTGCACCAAAGAAGCCACTGTTGAATAAATGTGGAGACTTATCAGACTTACAGTCTGGCTTGTTACACTTGGAAACTGCTGACAAGACAGATGACAAGACTGATGTACAGAAGAACAGAAAGATGCATTTAGGGCTGAAGAGAGTTAAAGAAAATGTTGAAAGAGGAATGAAATTGTGATGGGAGCACTCAGGCTTGCAGGTGGGTGAGCTTGAAGACGACTTAAATATCTATTCAGTGGAATGGACTTTATACGAAATATGGTTAGGGAAAAACAAAGCTGTAATAAATGGTATGTCAATTAGTGGACAGGAGAAGGCACGCATTTAACAACATAACAGGGAATGACACAGTTCTGGGTTAACTGAATGAATGACTTTCTATTTAAGAATTAATATTACACAGAATGGCTAAAGCAAGGAAGATATCAGATGTTGACTACTGCAAGCAAAGATAACTTCTTTAGTAGTAGACACTTACTTGCATCAAATACTGACAAATAAATGAAATCAAAGATCCAGAACGTGTATACGTGGGAGCACAGCTTTGTGTGGAACTGATTTGTGTACCACTGGAAGTCCAAAACTAAACCGGAGTATTTGAAATGTGATATCATCTATTAATGTTCACAATTTAGTGGACAGATAAAGTATGAAAAGAAGAGGTAGTAACCTGAATAGGTAAGTCTGTTACATGGGTGTTTGGATGTAGAAGTTAAATATTGATGAAACGTTATCACAAGATAGGAAAAGTTTGGAATAAAATTAGTTCAAAGACTAAGAGCTTACAGAAGAAGGTATGAAATGCTTGCAGTTACTTAACTGTCTCTTTAACTTTTTTATCAGAAAAGCTAGAAAAGAGGTGTAAGAGAGGATTTATCGATACAGCTACTAAAGAAGACATGTCTGGTTACATAAAGACACGTTAACACTCTGAAATGTACAGAAATACACTCGTATAAAGTTTACCAAAAAGGAAATGAGAGCACTGAATAGATTAATGAATGGAATACCAATGTGCGTTAGGACAGACTGTTACTAACCACTTATAGGAGACGCTGAACAGCAGAAGGCAGATTTACAAGAACACTGTTAGGTTGTTTTTAACTATATGACAATTTGAATGGGTGGGATAATTCTGCTGTAGGAGGGATGCATAGGATAGTGGGGAGGATGTTTCTTATTTCAGTGTACAACAACAGGTAGTCGAAATCATGATGACGAGTGTGATTCAGTTGTTTTAGCCCTGGGTGGCACTGTGTCATGAGGGGGGAATCTTCTCGGTGATGTATCAGCATGTATGTGGGGACGGCAGGTGACTGGGGACACAAGGGATGAGGCATCTGTTTCTGAACAATAGGGGGAGAGTAATTTTAGTCTGCAAATACATCAGGAAAAACTTTCATATATTTGGAGAGGAGCTGTTTTTCCTGCAGATGTGAAGTCCAAGGGTGGCTAGACTGTATGGAAGGGGCTTTTTGGTGTGTAGTGAATGGCAGCTGTTGGAATGGAGGTATTTTTGGTGGTTGGTAGGTTTGATGTGGGTGGCGAGGTATTGGTGGAGTGATCTATGAGGTGAAAGATGACATCAAAGAATGTGACTGGTTGTGCTGAGTAGCATCAAGTGCAGCAAATTGAGAAGAAGGTTTTGACTTTATGAAGGAATGTGGATACTGTGTCCTCACACTCGATCCAGATCATGAAGATGTATCAAAGAATTTGAGTCAATTGAAGAGTTGGTATTCTGGGTTGCTATGAGGGATTCCTGTAGATGGCCTATGAACAGGTTCACATAGGATGGTGCCATGTAAGAGTCTATTGTCATACTGTGGATTTGGTTGCAGGTGATTACTTCAAAGGAGAAATAATTGTGAATAATGACATGGTTGCTCATGATGATAACAATAGAAGTAGTGGGTCTGGAGACAGTTGGGCTTAAGGAAAGGCAGTGTCCAGTTGTGGCAAAGACCATGAGCACTGAGGAATCTGGTGTAGAGGGAGGTGGCATCAATTGTGGCAAGGACCACTGATAAAAGGACAGAAACTCTGGAAAATTAATAGAGGGAAAGTTTGGAGTTTTTTATGCAGGACAGCAGATTACGAGCAATAGGTTGAAAGTTTTAGTCACCAATGACAGAGATTCTAATCATGCTGAGCATCCTGGGATGTTGGGTTTTTGTATTTTAAGAAGTACCTAGTCTGTGCAATATCACTGTCAACCCCAGTTCCACCCCTGCTCTCAATCCCCTATTCCCATGACTCATATCCCTGTGAAAGACCTAGATGAAAGACGTGTTTCATACATCCTTCCACTATCACCTACCCCAGTCCTTACATAGGCATCTCATACCCCAACAAAGACGGGGCCACCTGTGCAAGCAATCATGTGGTGGTGTATTAACTAAGCTGCAACCATTGTACATTGTTCTATATAGGCATTGGCACTAACAAGATGTCTGTTCATATGGATGCCCACCACCACATAGTGATGAAGAGAGGGCTGGATCATCCAGTAGCTGGTTCGGCAACCCTGGGGTTCGTGAGCTGAGGACTGGTATGTGCTGCCAGTCCTCTGCTGAAGCATGCCCAGAGATTATGGTGGCAACCACTGTGCGTTGCGGTGGTGGAACATTGCATGTCACAAAGAAAAGAGATCTTGGCTTGACTGCATGGATTGTGAGGACAGTAAAAACCTCTCTAGGAAAGCCTCTATCTCAATGTGTGCTGCAAGCTAATTAGATGCATGGCTACTGAGGTGGAACAGACACTAGTGGGCAACCTCTGGGGAAGTTGCTGCACCTCAGTTGTATAAGGGTTACCTACACAATGGGGCTGGACTTTTATTTTCCTGGCTTTTCATGGGACTAATATAGAACTCTCGAAATTGTCTCCATCTCCTCCCAGCAGAAAGGGTGGGTCACTGTTATGTACCAACACCCAATCAAACAAGAGAGTTTGTGGAGCCGGTGCCACTGACTCAGGAGTTCATTGTAAGAGTACTTTCTCTAGAAACAGAATTCATACTGGTAGTCAGAAAGTATTTTTAATAGTGAAAAGGAAAGAGGGCACCTTCGAGAAATTTTTACTTTTCTATATTCAAAAGGCTTAGAAGGCATTACTGCCACTTTAACATCAGTCAAGTGACTGCATAACAGGATGCTGTTGGTGGAAACTTCTAGTTCCCAACAAGCAAAGAACCTACATAAAGCTCAATGCCTTGGGGAATATGCCATTAATACTGACCTACACAGCCACTGTGAGTTACAGCATAGGTGTTGTGATTACAGGGATCTGGTAGACATTACCAAGGTGGAACTGAAAGATAAGTGGACTCCAGAAAGTGTAGTCAACATCCAAAACATAACGAAGAAGGTGGACGAGTGTCTTGTAAAATCTGACTCCTTTCTCCTCACATTCAGTAACAGGAAACTTCTTAAGGCTGGTTTCCTTCGCCTTAGCAAGTGGCCTTATATCCCTAACCCAATGTGCTGTTTCAAATGCCAATGCTTTGGGCATACTACTCTTGGGTGTAAGGGATAAGCCACTTGTGGCAAATTTCGTAATGCCGTCCATGAAGGAATCACGTGTTCATCTCCCTTGCAGTGTGTGAATTGCTCTGGGACTCACCCAGTCTGGAGTCAGGGCTCTAATGTATATTTTGAAGAACAGAAGATGGAAGAGCTTAAGGCCATGAAGCGCATCCCATGTGGTGAGGTCAAAAAGATGTATAAAGCCATGCTACCCCCAACATTCACTAACTCCTTTGCTTCAATTCTTAAAACAGCTAGTGCAGGAATCCGTTGCTGCTACACAAAGAGAGATTACTAGTATCAGCACTTGTATGTGTGTTTGTCGGCGCACTTATCAAGTTGCAGTTATTTCCATGCCTGTATCTCCCCCCAGCACTTTAGAACAGGTCTGGTTGCCGATGTTGCAGAGCTTCCTGCCCCTCCAGAATTCAGCCTGGTCCTCATCCAGTGCTGCCACTCCCACACCAACAGTTGTGGCTCCCAAGGGCACAAAATCAAAGACCAAGTGTCCACTACTGATGGAGTCAGAAAGTAAACAGTCCAACGACGTTGATGTCATCCTCTCTGACGTCTCTCATGATTCTTATGTAGAGCTAATGGACCCTGATGTTGGACTGGGACCATCATCTTGCCTCAAGACTGAGCCTCCATCCATTACTGAGTCTCCACTCATTATGGGCTGCTGTCCCTGGCAGAAAGACAGGATAAAATTGCTACCCCCATGATGGATGGATTCCATATTACAGCAGAATATTAATTGGTTCAGGACCCATGTGGAGGAGTGAAACCCCTGATACACACACAACCCCTGTGCTTGTGTCTACAAGAAACACATTTTAAAGCCACTGATGATCCTATGCTACAGGGTTATACCTACCACTGAAAGGACTACCTAACTAGGGAAAGAGCCAAGGGAGTAGATGCTGTGTTTGTCTATAACATGCACCACTCCTTTTTTCTCTCCTTGATTACTGACCTACAAGCATTAGCCACTAAACTTCAAGTATTTACCTCCACAGAATGCAATAGACTCTGAGGCTCTCACAGACCTTATTAAACAACTCCCCTAACCATTTCTCCTACTGAGTGATTTCAGTGCACAAAATGCATTACAGGGCTCACACAATACTTGCCCTTGGGGTTGAGTCTTGGAGAAACTCATAATGTCTCAGGAGCTGTGCATCCTCAATATGAAAGTCTCACTCATTTTCTTGCTGCTACTGAATTGTCCTCCTACATCAACCTTTCCTTCTGCTCTCCCATTCTTGCAGACTCTGCCCAGTGGAAAGCAATTGATGACTTTCATTCCAGTGACCACTTCCCACTAATGGATGCTTTGCAGCCTCCTGACTGTGTTTGAACACAACAATACTGTCCAGGAAAGGGTGAACAATGTACTCGAGTTACCCATCATGCCACTGACTTATAAATCGCAGAATCTTTAGGTCATCTTAGGAGGAAAATTGTACCTTGGTGGACCAGTGAGTGCCACTCAGCAATCTGGGACAGGTGTGATGCTCCTCAGCAGTTTAAGTACTGCCCAACAGCAGACAACTTCACAGCCTTTAAGGTCGTGAGAGCCACACTACTCATACTGTATCTGAACATCCACATTAATTTACATTTTTCTACTTTTAGAAATAGCTGCCATTCATCACACCAACTAGAAATTTAGTCTAGGCCATCCGGTATCCTTCTACAGTCACTCAACTTTGACACCTTTGCGTACATCACAACATCATCATCAGCAAACAACTGCAGATTGCTGCTTCCCCTGTCTGCCACTAAATCATTTATGTATATAGAGTTCTATTGCACTTCTCTAGGTTTTTCCTGACTGTGCCCTTGTCTCAGATAAACAATCAGTACCGAGGACAACATACTAGGTTCTATAACTTAAGAAGTCTTCGAGCCACTCGTATGCCTGTGAACCTATTCTGTATGCTAGTACCTTCTTCAACAGTTTCCAGTGGAGTGCCATGTCAAACACTTGCCAGAAATCTAGGAAAATGGGCTATGCCTGTTGCCTTCATCCATATTTCACAGTATATCATGTGAGAAAAGGGCAAGCTGAGTTTCACATGAGTGATGCTTTCTGAAACCACTAATTTGTGGACATAAAATTCTTGGTCTCAAGAAACTGAAAATGTGTTCAAGGATTCTACAGCAAATCAATCTTAGGGATATTGGTATGTAATTTTGCAGGTCCACTCTTTTGCCATCCTTATGTACAGGAGTAACCTGCACTTATCTCTAGTCACTTGGGACTTTGTGCTGGGCAAGAGATTCCTGAAAAATGCAATCCTTGAAAAACTGAGTTGGGATTCTGTCCAAACCTGGTGATTTCTTTGTTGCCAACTCTTTCAGCTGTTTCTCTAATCCAAGGATGCTTATTACTATGTCGTCCAGATAGGAATATGAAGGATGGTCAAACAGTAATATGTTTGTATGATTCTCCTGTGTGAATGTTCAACTGACACCCAAGACTGGTCCAGAAGTGACTGAATGGAAGCCTTAGATCTGCTTAGTGATATTACATCGGACCAGAATTTTCTTGGATTCTTTGACAGATATTTTGCTGAGGTATGACAGTGGTAATTGTTGTATGCTTCGTGCATAGATCTTTTCACAAATGCAAGAATCTCTACTAACCTTTGCTTGTTATTGTTTATCCACTCTCTTTTGAACCAAAAGTGCAACAGCTTCTGTTTAAATGAATTTGTGTTTTACAGTTTCGTGAATTGTCCAATATTTTTTCCAAGACTATAGGGCACCTGCATTTTCTCCGTCGTCTTAAGGTATGTTTGATACAGTGATTGTGTGATTGATGTGGGAGTAAGTGCACAAGTGTCATTTTGTAGGTTTCATTCTCGATGTGTGCAACAATTTTAGTGATTTAATCCAGATTTGTTCCTTCTAAAATGTGTAAGGATGTGGAAAACCTAGTTCCTGAGTGCCCCTATGGTCAAAACACACACACACACACACACACACACACACACACACACACACACACACATACCACCACCACCACCACCACCAGTATCTGAGCGGGCCATGCAATGCAATGTAGTTTGCTTCAATGACTGCTTCACATCACATATCACCCGAATCTTTCCCACAAATATCATCTTTTAAGAACCGTGTAAGTGGGAATTTTCCCTGCAACATATCCTCTGGTCCCCTTATTCCCTCTGGCTGCAACCTTTACTAGTAGCCATGCCTTTATCTTCTCCCACCCCAGCCTCACCACACACACCATCTATCCACACAAAGCTTGTCTGTATAGTCTTTCCTAATTCCCTGTTTCCCTCCTCTGCCACCCCCCCCCCCCCCCCCCCTCCTCACACAGCATAGGACTCCCGATGCTGCACCTAGCTGCCCATTGTCTTGTACCTACCAAATCCCTGCGCACTTCCACGAGCAGCAGTACAGGATCTTCCCCCACCCCTGCCCTGCAATCCCACCCCCTCCCAGCCCCTTCTGTACCCAAAATAGCCACAAAAGCTGACATCAGTAGTTGCCCTGTGGGGTCAGAGTGCTATGTAGGTGTGTGCTGTGCATATATGAATGTATGTGTGTTTTTCTCGGTCTGATGAAAGACTTTATCTGATAGCTAGAAACAATTAAAACTTCTTTTAAATGTGATTGTGTATCTGATAGCAGAAACAATTAAACCTTCTTTTAAACGTGCCTGTGTGTGTAGTTCAACACTCCTCTATGTGGTGAGTGGTGAATAAATTGTAGACCACATTTTCATTGCCAATAGAAGCACTAACTTAACTCGTGCATCAACATATTCTTTTACCATCAATGTTGGGTTATTAGTTGATAAACAAATCTCCTTTATAATTAACTTACAAATATCAGATTCTCATTTTCTGACACAGTGATTGAAAAATATGATTTCTATCATTCCATATACAACTATAGTTTTGCTGTTTACAAAAAAAAAAATGCATTGTAATCAATGTATATTGTTGATCTTGAGACCTACTGAAACTAGAAGTTGTAGACATACGCATCTCTCTTTTATTAGTAATATCCAAGTAGATCAAAACAGTTCAGCATACAGAAAGGGGGAATTTAAAACTGTTAAGGTGATAAATGTATTTCGTAACCAGACACAATTTGTAAAATAATTCATCCATAAGTTTAACATCATACAAGTTAAGAGTTTTGTGTGTGTGTGTGTGTGTGTGTGTGTGCACTTACACATATGCACACTTATTGACACAGAGTATATGACAGCAAGTTCTCATAAATGTAAGCCAGAATGAATATAACACATTCCCTGAAAGATGAAAATGTGGCTTTTTTTAAAAAAATATAAATGCAACTACCGTATGTGGCAGCTATAATACAAAATATGCATTCTGGGAACCAGAAATTCACCATTCATCTAAGTGACTGAGTCAGCTAAAATAAAACTCGATTATGACAGCAATTTTTAAAAATTGTAAACCAGGGGAAAAAGCAGAGTGACCATAATAAACACTAACAACATAAGGACCTTAATACACAACACTTAAAATGGAAGTAGAATACAGTTCAAGGCTCAGAGTTAATAATCAACCTTAATACTAAAGCTCAGTTAAAATATTGCTTAGGAAAATATTGGGTAAGGACTATTGTGCCAACAGAAGCTGTCATAAGCTGTTGCTGAAAATTCAAACTGGAAAAGAAATAATGCATAAATGAAAGTTGTTAAAAGCCTGATAAGAAGTAACAGATAGAAAAACTGTAGTGTGACCATTAAAAAAATTTCAAGTCAGCTAAAAGATGCACAGGACATAAAAAATAACCTGAGAAACAATAACTTAATGTAGATGCTCATCAAACTGCAGTGGCAGACACTACAAGAGAGGCGCTGTGCAGCACAGAGAGGTATATTGTTAAAATTTCAACATTGCACATTTGAAGAACAGTCAGGCAACATATTACACTTCCAAAATTTTGAGTTATTGGGTTCCTTGTTGTGTGCATTCTATGTCATGAGAAAGGGACTTATTTACAATGCTTTAGTTTCTGTTGGTTTATAAGAAAGACTAATTTTATTTTAAAGGTATCAGGCACTTTATTTAATCTGAATAATGGGTGTTGTTCTTAAGATGCTAAGACAATCTACTAAAAAGTTTAACTCTCCAAGTGCCATAATGCACTTGGTATCAAATAAACATATGGTTTTCATTCCAAAACGGAAGTTGCAGAGAGCAAGTAATAAATGTGAAATTATGGTGTTCAATCACACCTCTGAGCATTATATCCTAAGCTGCCTGAAAGCTACTCTCAACAAAACAATTTAGAAAACAGAAGCAAGCATCATTATTTTTTTATGAATAGCTATTTAGTACTAAGTATGTAACAATCTACAACTTACGGTTTTCTGATTTGTTGAACATTCCATGAAAGAAGAGAAGGTTGATGTAAAAAGAGGTAAATGGTGTTATAATAATGCAGGCACACTTACAACAAGCAACACATAAGTTACATAAAAGGAAAGGGTAGTAACTACTGCAACAGCAACCACATATTACACAAAGAAATATGTTAAATTACATACAACTGTATCAAAAAGATAATTAATGTGAAATTGATAAATTACAAGGAAGCACTCTGTTTCTTTGTAAAATAAGTGCAATGCGCTCTCTGCACAAATTTTTCTGAAAATTAATGTAACCAAACTGGCCTCCCTACTGAAATTTCAAAACATTTGCATGTTTTAAAGTTATTAAGGAATACCACACAAAAAGCATGCCTATTAAATACCAAGTACTCCTCTGAGCATGCACAAGCTACAAAATGGAACACAATGTAAGACATTTATTACACACATTCTGCTGTTGAGTAAAATCTAAATGAAACTTCTTATCTAGCTTTCTGTAATATAAATAACCTTAAAACCTTAACAGCCTATACCACTATACTAACAGTGCTCTGCCCCCCCCCCCCCCCCCCACCCACACACACACCCTCGCAGCAAATATGCACAAACCATCAACTGAGTAACAGGAACACACCAATTTTTTTCAGGCACATTTTAATATTACTGTCTTCCTCTATGACCAAGTGACCCAAGATAAATGTCTGATTTGATAATGAAGTAGTCAAATAAAAGGGCTATCTTTGATGTCTATTTGCAGTTAGAACAATCCAGTATGAAGTCTCACATGCAACAGAGATTTACTCACATTTCCATTCCTATTTTTATTGAAAAAGCAGAAAAAACTGGTAAGAGCATAAATTATGTGTTCCTATAGAGTTTTCATAATGTGATGGGTAAATATTGTGAACAGAAGACTTCATTTATAGCAGTACCTCAAAAATTCTGTACTGGTTAAGTTTTGTTTTACCAGCAGTATATTATTTTTCACTTTTACATCTGTATAACAGGCTCACAGAGCTCTTCACCTGATGCACCATTCAGTCCATACAAAAAATATACTAGGGAAAATTATATGTTTTTCTATCATGTGTATTCTCTCTCGTTGCTCAATATGGTTCAGTTTCATTTCTCACTTATTTCACATTTCCTTATTCTCTGTTATCATTTGCATTGTTGCAAAATTTAAATTAGTTTTTATTATTGCTATTCTTTATTTCATTTTCTACTCCTCAATGGACTTATCTCAACTTCAGTTGTTCCTACCAAAATATATAAGTTTCATATTCTGTAATTCTTTAAGTTTATTTTCTTAAATTGACTGTATGAGTCTTACAAACAGCAAAGCATATATGTGCAGATTTTCCAGGACATAAAATGACTGAAATAATGTCACACTTGACCTAAAAATATTAGGAAATGCCAATTAATTAATCATATACCATTAAGACTCTTGGTATAATATGTGGCTGCTAGTTTCTTTTGATTAACATGCAGTGCCATGATCACAGATTGACAACATAATTTATTAGGGAGTTCGTTCATTGGTGAGGGTGAATATGATTTGATTCAATTACACTAAACAAAAATAATACTCTTTAATCTGGATTTTGAAAAGGGATTTTAACATTATCTTCAAACACAGAGGGTTACTTGAACAAATGTGTTCTACAAGTAAATTAATTTGTCTTGTGTTGACAGAAAAATAATAAAATGTAACTTTTAAGTAATAGAGATTTAGAGTGCAGTATAATTTGAGAAACGATTACTTTAAATATTTCTGTTAGTGATACAGTTTCTCTTAATTTGCAAACTGATTGTTTTCATAAACAAAATTCTGTCTTATATTACCAAGAAGTACTGGAAAAAATAATTAAGTGTCATTTCTCATGTGAGAATAAGCTTAGAAGTCAAATTACTGACCTCTCAATCAGCTTTCTCATTTCCTCAGTGGTCATGTCCTTGTTGTGGGCTCTTACACTGACTGAAAACAAAATAAAAATACAGCTCCTGTCGTATTGTAACCCCTGCTACAAGATCCAGAAAAAAACATAAAAGTTTCACAAACAATGTCTGGGACTAAAGCTGCCATTGACAAGGAGTACTGCAAGAATATGTAATTGATTCCCTTAAGACATCATTCTTAAGAACTCAGGAGAACATACGGAATAACCAGACTGCTTCTTTTTCTCATTCATTGATTTTTTTCATTTTCATTCTTTTCCCCCCAACATATTTTATAATCAAGCCAATGTCATTAGGAAGAATAAATACTCTTATTAGACCATCGCAGTGACTGAATACACTGCTTGAGTAAGAGAAATAATATAAGCCACTTAGTCTTAACTTGTTTTCAATTGTATCATGATGGATTACCAAAAACAATTGACTGTCAACAAAAAACACTTCAGAACAATTTTTATGGGAATTTAATCCATGAGTTCTAAACTTTGAAAACAGATAATGAGCAAGATAGTATAAAACTGCAACAATACAAACATTTGGGGAGGGATATGATTTTCTGTAATACATAACTAAAGAAAGTGGGATACGAGGGGGGACTCAAAAGTAACCGGAATCATAATACTGCACATCGTGTACTTGTAGTGGCAGGTTGCGCCACCTGAGGGTTGTAATAGGAGCTCTGTTGAGTCAATCTGCTACACAGCATCACCCAACAGTGATAAGTGTGGTTCTTTGGCAGTTCTTTGAGTGTGTGTACAGTGCAGACACGACATGAGGAAATGGCTAGTTCTTACACACAACGTGCAGCAGTGAAGTTTTGTTTCTTGCTCAGCAAGAACGCAGCAGAAACCGTTGTGATGATTGAGACACTTACAAAGACCATGTTCTTAGTGAAACGCAAGTATATGAATGGTTTTCTCAGTTTAAAAAGGGAGAAATGGTGGTTGAAGATCAGCCCTGTTCCGGTCGACCTTCAACCGCTCGAAATCCTTGGTCTCATCAGTGAAGATCGACGCGGGATGATCGACCAACTCGAGAACTTGTCCGTGTTGTCCTGGAGCTCAATTCAGCACATCTTGACCATCAATTTGGGGATGCGAAGACTGGCAGCAAAATTCATGCCAAAGCTTCTTACCGGAGATCAAAGGGATCGTCACGTTCAAGTCTGTCTCGAAATGAAGGACGTGTTCAAAGATGATCCACATTTTTTCAACAAAATCATTACAGGTGATGAGTCATGGTGCTATGGGTACGATCCAGAAAGTAAACAACAGTCCATCATCACAATGGAAGTCACCTGGCTCACTTCGACCAAATAAAAAGTAAACCAACAATTCTTATGAAACGGCTTCACAGTAGTCTGTCACGAAAACGTCTGGCTTTGTGGGATTCTGGCGTGTGGGTCCTGCATCACGACAATGCTCTTGTGCACAGGGCTCTCAGCGTATGCCAGTTTTTGGCCTCAACAAGAACGACTACCTTGACCCACGTGCCCTATTCGCTGGATTTAGCGCCCTCGGACTTGAAAAGAGACTTGAGGGGGAAGCATTTTGTGGATGTGGAAGACATAAAACACAATGTCATGGAAGTGCTAGCAGGTATCAAAGAGGACAAATTTAAAAGGTGCTTCGAACACTGGAAAGAACGTTTGGACAAGTGTATTAATGCAAATAGAGATAACTTCAAAGGAGATTGAGGTTGTATTTGAAAACAATAAAGTATATGCTTTCTAGAAAGAAATTCCGGTTATTTTTGGGTCCCCCCCCCCCTCATATGATGTGTATTAGAGGAAACTACTGTTTAGCATTATTGAATTTTCTTTCAAGTTCGTAATTATAAAGCCTCAGAATTTCTGCCATGACTATTAGAGACTTTTTTTATTATACAAAAACAAGCAACCACTTCCACTTTCCCTGACAATGTTTCAATAATTCTACAAGAAACAAAATACCAATGAACTGACTAATCATGAATAATACAATTTATTTTTTAATAATGCTACATCCATGAAGCTACATTAGTGTACTTTCAAAGAGCAATGTATGCAGCAGCTTTTGAAATATATAACCGGCAAAATTTCAAATATTTTCAGTCTTCAGTTGAATATTTTTAAAGAGTTGAGGAAAGTTGGAAAATGGTTATTAGTATCAGAATAAGTTTATGGTGAAATGGCCAAAAATTATTCTGTAAGTGTTGTGACAGACGGAACTCATAATAATACATTTGTGTCATAAGTATGTTTTTTAATTTATAGAGCCCAAAACTAATAAAGTTTCTGAAAATAAAACAACAGATTTAAATGTGGCACTTAATATACAGGATTTTTCAAAGCCTTAGTACTAAACATCTAGGGGTGATTGATTATGTCATGGGGATCAACTTTTATTAGAGACAAAAAGTTCACAAATGCTTCCCAGTGACGTTAGCTGTCTTTTTATTTTAGTTATGTCCCTGAGAGGCAGCAGGGTGTAGGAGCCCTGTGACATGCAAATGCCTTGTGTGTTTCTTATAATCCAGTCATCTGCTCCATATAAAAGGGGATAGACCTAACAAAATTAAAGTTCCTGATTCACTTCTAAAAAATCTTTCTCCATTTTTGTTAGAGACAAGCATTCTAAAGGCTTTATTGTTGACAACCATAATATCAACTTACAGGGGTCAATAGTATACATCACACCTTGTTAGTAGATGCTGCTAGTTCAGTGATATCTCGTTGTCCTAGGGTCACGGAATATTAAAAGACGCTTAGAACCACTGCAAAATGTCAGCTAAAATTTTGTCGCTAACAAAAGTTGTTCCGCATGATGTGATCTAACACCACAAGATGGTTGACAAAAAGATGTTGAAACAGCCTGTATTTTTATATGAGAGATCAATAGACTTCTTTCATATTTATGCTTTACATTGAAGTAGTGTTATTGCCTTTTTGAGTAATTAGAATTTGTAAGACTCAATGCACTATTTATTTAATTTTAATCCACAGAAATATTTCGCATGATCTTAGTGAGTTTTTAAGGTTGAAACTTAAATTTTTCATAGATGACAGTCAAATTTCTTTTTCTTCCTCTTTTGATTAACTATTTTTAGATTGCAAATCTCACTATGTTTGTAGACAGTTCTTCGTGACCATATTCTTCAACAGTTGTTTGTAGACAGTTTTTCATTTGCTGTTAGCAATTAATTCCCTGTTGCCAGTTCTTCTCTAGTTTGTGTTACAAGGTGCTAACATCCTCTCAAATTTAATAACTGAAATATCCAATAGTCATTTTGTTTATGACTTATATTCTTATTGTTTGCACAATTTACAAGATTGCTTTCTACAGTACTTTTCTTTTCAACCTCAATATTCTTTCCTGTCTATCAGTTCACACGTATCACTTATAGTATTTAGAAAGCACAGTGCATAGTGCCTAGTCTTAGCAGATATTTTAAGCTAGTCTCTATTGATTAAAATCTCTCATTTTTTCAGGTATTCTTCAATGAGAGCATTTTATGCATATGTGCCTCTGCCATGACAGAGTGCAACAAGTCCCTTGACAAACTACAGGAATAAAGACTTTTATAATTTGTGTACTTGTAAATATTATCACACATTATTATAAAGCTACATTATTATATTATTGTTATTTACATATATGGTTTAACACCATAACAATGCAGCATGCAATTACCCACAGTTAGTCCCTCTCCATATTGGTGGAATAGTGTTAATTCTTACTGAAATGGAACCACTGTCCTATCGGTAACATCTGGGTTGAAAGGATGCTAACAATGTTGAATTTGCTTTTCATTCCATTCATTGTTTTGGGTAGTTGCTTTCCAGCCACCTGGATCAGCAAAAATGTGTACCCGATTATACAATAACTGGGGAAATAACCCTTTTCTCTATGTCCCGAGTTTGAGTATCAATCTGGCATACAGTTTTAATCTGCCAGGAAGTTTCATATCAGAGCACACTCCACTGCAGAATGAAAATTTCATTCTTGAAACATCCCCTAGGTTGTGGTTAATCCATATCTCTGCAATATCCTTTCTTCTATGAGTGCTATTCTTGCAAGTTACACAGGAGAATTTTTGTGAAGTTTGGTTGGTATGAGAAGTGGTTCTAGTGGTAGTAAAGCTGTGAGAACAGGTCATGATTCATGCTTGGGTAGCTCAGCCGGTAGAGCACTTGCCCGCAAAAGGTGAAGGTTCCAAGTTTGAGTCTAAGTCTAGGACAAATTTTTAATCTGCCAGGAAGTTTCATAATTAATATTGTGGAGGGGATATTTTTGAAACTTTTTGACCACCCATCCTTCCAAGCACATATTTCTCACTTGGAGTCTCCTATGTATATTGTCTATTGCTGTAATATGCTGTTAGTATGTGTATAGCCATACCAGGAGAAGGGGATAACTTCCTGAAACTGTCCTTGCCACTGTGGTGTGCTGATGGCCTGTACAGTCAATGCACAATACATTTACAACTGTTTACACTTGTATAACAGAGACAAAAACATACACATGTTCAGAAAATGACATCATAGCAAGCTGAGGCTCTTAGCAGCTGGGCTCTTTTTCCATGCAGTTGCTTCATGCCCATTTTCAACAGAGTTGAAATATGAGTGCAAGAGAACCTGAAAGTTTAGCTTAAGTCCTTACAGAACACCATGTTGCAAACTCTGAAGAGAGCTCCAATAATGCAGAAATGCTCTCATACAACAGCAGTATATATAAGTCTGAATCTGAAAGTATCATTTATGTTAGTAAGATGGAAATCCTTCCAGAATGTATTTTTATTTTTGCGTGTCTTATTTCATAAATTCTTCCTTACTCTTCAGCATCCTACTAGCTTTGTCCTTTCTCCCTGTAGAGCACAAAATGGCATTATACCAACATGGGTACACTCTTTGCATGAATGTGCTTCTGTTTCATTATTTAGCCTTTATGATAGTTTGCTGTATTACCCAGTAAGTTACAAATACAAAAAGGAAAAATCAGCAGCACAAATCAGATTAGTTCGAACTAATCTAGGTAATGGTATAATATCAGTTCTTTCAATACTTTTAGGACCTCAGCAGGGCAAACAATACTAAAATGAAACACATAAGAGGTGACACCCGGCAAAATAAGACAGCAAAGCACAGTCTACAGAAACACATCTTGGATTCAGCACTGTTGTCTCAGTTCAGTGAATTGCTAAAGCTACTTCCAACATTACAAAAATGAATATTATTTTCCTACATTACCTCTTATCATGCCAGATCGTTCTATAGTGTCCATGTATAGTATGTCTCATTCACTGAACTGAAATTCTATATTAATAACATGTAAACTGAACTGTCTTGGTTCTCTCCATGAAGACAGACTATCATCATAAGTGAAGGATACGGGGAAGAAGATGAAACTTGTCTTTAATTTTTTTTTAATCTGTATGAAACACCTAATAAATTTGAGTTACGCTGATATTTATTGAATACTTATTAAATCGTGTTTTGCTGTCTTCTTGTGCTGTGTATCAACTGAAAGGCAAACTCATACGCATGGCACTTCAACTACGAGTTACAACAAAATTACATAGAGAAGGAAGGAACAAAGAAATGTTTTATGTCTATACTGAGCAAGCAAATTATCATGCATTACGCTATCTAGGAAAAGCCATCAGACAGAACTGGTCACTTTTTTTCACATTTAGTATTTATTATCTGGAATGATAAACAGGGGGAATAAATGCCAGTAAAAATACAGCTGACAACAAAAGCACTATAAACACTTACTCAAGATTCTGACAAATGTCACGGTTTTTCTCCTCATGTTTGAGGACTATATCGAGAGAGAATTCAATAAATAAGACAACTGTGATTAGAATTGGCTTAATCTAATTTATAGGTTAGAACACAATTTATAATGTAAAGTTCTGTGTGAGTATTATAACTGTAATGTTCACTTCCTAACTCAGGCATTAAAAAGTGAAACTATAGAAACACTAGAACATTTGTAATGAATAAAAAACATATAAATACAACAGCATACATGTAACAAAATAAAGAAATTTATGTCCCTGTAACAAAGACATCAATGACATTAATACATGTACACTTATAAAACTGCAGTCACATCATCACAATGAAAACAAAATATATTTTTATGTTACTGTAGTGTATGACGTAAAAATGAACACATAAAGAAAATATTCTGGCACAACTGATGGGAAAGTTCTTTTCTATTCATACACTGAAGTAAAACAGTTTCACAAAATGAGCAACCAGAAAGAAAAGAAGAAATATTTACACTTATTTATTTCACTACTCACCACTTTTTCAATTATTTATACCCTTCCTAAGTTGTATGTTTCTCCTTTTTTGGTATCAGTATTGATTAATTGTATATGTTAATTCTGGAACTCTGGTTGTCAAGATGAGAGCTCAAACATCACCAGCAAACAAGGTTTATACAGTTTCAGTGAATAAAAAGCACGGAAAAATGTCCTTTACTTGTGTAACACATGAACATTGTAAAGACAAGGTTAAGTTCTGAGACAGTTATTTAAACTGCTGATGTCAGTCTGCATGACAGTATGTTTTA
The DNA here is from genome assembly GCF_023897955.1 of Schistocerca gregaria. Taxonomy (NCBI): domain Eukaryota; kingdom Metazoa; phylum Arthropoda; class Insecta; order Orthoptera; family Acrididae; genus Schistocerca; species Schistocerca gregaria. The sequence goes on along the minus strand of NC_064925.1, from coordinate 40,059,746 downwards.
GAAAATGTGACACTGTCTGCACACATCAACAGTTGCATGGTGGTTGGGAGCTCCAATGTCAGGCACGTAATGGGGCCACTTAGGGATATGGCAGCAAGAGAGGGGAAGAAAACCAATGTGCACTCCATGTGCATACCAGGGGGAGTCATTCCAGATGTGGAAAGGGTCCTTCCGGTTGCCATGAGGGGTACAGGGTGCACCCATCTGCAGGTGGTCGCTCATGTCGGCACCAATGATGTGTGTCGCTATGGATTGGAGGAAATCCTCTCTGGCTTCCGCCGGCTATCTGATTTGGTGAAGACTGCCAGTCTCGCTAGCGGGATGAAAGCAGAGCTCACCATCTGCAGCATCGTCAACAGGACTGACTGCGGACCTTTGGTACAGAGCCGAGTGGAGGGTCTGAATCAGAGGCTGAGACAGTTCTGCGACCGTGTGGGCTGCAGATTCCTCGACTTGCGCCATAGGGTGGTGGGATTTCGGGTTCCGCTGGATACTTCAGGAGTCCACTACACGCAGCAAGCGGCTACATGGGTAGCAGGGGCTGTGTGGCGTGGACTGGGCGGTTTGTTAGGTCAGATGGCCTCGGGAAAGCACAGAAAGGGCAACAGCTTCAAAGGGTGCGGGGCAAAGTCAGGACATGCGGTGACCAAGCAGCAATCGGTATTGTAATTGTAAACTGTCAAAGCTGCATTGGTAAAGTACCGGAACTTCAAGCGCTGATAGAAAGCACCGAAGCTGAAATCGTTATAGGTACAGAAAGCTGGCTGAAGCCAGAGATAAATTAAAGCCGAAATTTTTACAAAGGCACAGACGGTGTTTAGATAGGATAGATTGCATGCAACCAGTGGGGGCGTGTTTGTCGCTCTTAGTAGTCGATTATCCTGTAGTGAAGTAGAAGTGGATAGTTCCTGCGAAATATTATGGGTGGAGGTTACACTCAACAACTGAGCAAGGTTAATAATTGGCTCCTTTTACCAACCTACCGACTCAGCAGCATTAGTGGCAGAACAGCTGCGAGAAAATTTGGAATACATTTCACATAAATTTTCTCAGCATATTATAGTCTTAGGTGGAGATTTCAATTTACCAGATATAGACTGGGATACTCAGATGTTTAGGACTGGTGGTAGGGACAGAGCATCGAGTGACATTATACTGAGTGTACTATCCGAAAATTACCTCGAGCAATTAAACAGAGAACCGACTCATGGAGATAACATCTTGGACCTACTCATAACAAACAGACCTGAATTTTTCGACTCTGTATGTGCAGAACAGGGAATCAGTGATCATAAGGCCATTGCAGCATCCCTGAATATGGAAGTTAATAGGAATATAAAAAAAGGGAGGAAGGTTTATCTGTTTAGCAAGAGTAATAGGAGGCAGATTTCAACAACAAAGTTAGGAAACTTCTGCGGAAGCAAAGAGAGCTTCACTCCAAGTTTAAACGCAGCCAAAACCTCTCAGACAAACAGAACCTAAACAATGTCAAAGTTAGCGTAAGGAGGGCTATGCGTGAAGAGTTCAGTGAATTCGAAAGTAAAATTCTATGTACCGACTTGACAGAAAATCCTAGGAAGTTCTGGTCTTAAGTAAAATCAGTAAGTGGCTCGAAACAGCATATCCAGACACTCCGGGATGATGATGGCTTTGAAACAGAGGATGACATGCATAAAGCTGAAATACTAAACACCTTTTTCCAAAGCTGTTTCACAGAGGAAGACCGCACTGCAGTTCCTTCTCTAAATCCTCGCACAAATGTAAAAATGGCTGACATCGAAATAAGTGTCCAAGGAATAGAAAAGCAACTGAAATCACTCAACAGAGGAAAGTCCACTGGACCTGACGGAATACCAATTCGATTCTACACAGAGTACGTGAAAGAACTTGCCCCCCTTCTAACAGCCGTGTACCGCAAGTCTCGACTCTGCAAGAGAGGCTCTCTGCATCGCGGTGTAGCTTGCTCGCCAGGTTTCAAAAGGGTGTGTTTCTGGATGAAGTATTGAATGTACTGCTTCCCCCTACTTATACCTCCCGTGGAGATCACGAATGTAAAATTAGAGAGATTCGAGCACGCACGGAGGCTTTCAGACAGTCGTTCTTCCCGCAAACCATACGCGACTGGAACAGAAAAGGGAGGTAATGACAGTGGCACGTAAAGTGCCCTCCGCCACACACTGTTGGGTGTCTTGAGGAGTATGAATGTAGATGTAGATGTAGATAAACTTGCCTCTGAAAACTAGAAAGGATAAAATAAAAAAGGGACCTTCTGATAGCAGTTCAATTCCAAAAGAGCCTTGACTGATAAAACAGAGCTCCTAAGATTGCAGTTAATATTTTCATATGGAAAGGAAGGATTAAAATAGAGTCTCTAGATACTATTTTGAATGAAATGTACAGTACAAAAGACACTGTGATATTTAGGACAAAGGCATTGGCAACAGGTACACAAATACTAGTGATATCATAAGTCCAGAATTTAGGATGAATAAATCAACATGGGAAGGGCTCACAAGTTCTGCTAGATTGCAATTTGCATGGAAAAAAATTCTGATCTAAAATATGGCAACAATTTTACTGTTTAGGAAATCCCATGAGTGTTAATAATTTTGGACGACGATTTCTTAGGCATTTACTCATATGAAACATAGTGCATCCAGCACATTAAGATTATGCTTGGCATAAATACCTGATTTTGAAAGCCTTAACTAAAAATAACTTATGGTTTGCAGTACAATGTCAACAATTAAGTTGTAAACTTGTCACAGTATGCTACTGACATCAGCACCACAAAACCACTAACATTCATTACCTTGGTAATTTATTGTCTTGTAGTGTTTGCTTGACTATGTTCTGCTCAAACGGAAGAAAACTGAATACTCTTTTTTACCAACCTGCTTTGTGTGTGTGTGTGTGTGTGTGTGTGTGTGTGTGTGTGTGTGTGAGTGTGAGTGCGCGCGTGGGCATGTGTGCGTGGTACCTCTGAAGGAGGGCTTTGTCCAAGGACTCAACAATTTTTTATCTTTTTTACAAACACGTTCACAACTGAGTATATCTTCTATTTAGTATGTAGTTAGCTATTACCACATCAATACTAGATTCCATCATATCAACAAATTAACTTCCTACAGTCACAACCCATATTCAACTGAGGCCCCAGTGATTTCCCTCTTTACCTCAACATCTAGTAAGTTATGAAAGGGAGACATTGTAATGGTACTAATGTCATTAAAGATAATAATAATACCGTTTCTTTAATGATGGACTGATTAGTGGCACTGGTGTATAATTTCCCACAGGGAATGAAAGCAGCCACATCAACTTTCTGCACTAAAGCATATAACATATTTGCTATGATGAGTTTCTGAACTTATCAGAAATACTTGTATATACTGACAATATTAAGTACATTTACGAATTTAAAAGACTAAAGTATCTAGAAACAGCAAGAGCTGCATCTCAGTAACAGATAAGTCTTCATTAAAAACCTTCAAAATAAAAAATAAATAAAAAATATCAGGTCACCACAGGTATTCCAGAAACTGGAAATGGCACATTGAACATTAAAAGCTTCAAATACACAAAAAATTGAAATATTTCATTGCCTCCCCCTGTAAGTGATCTCATGTGTTCATTGCATATCATGTGACTAATTTTGTAATCAACTCTATGGGATGTCTTTCTTCCTTATAGTTATTAACTTGTAAGATCAGCTTCCACATATTATGACAAGAGCAAATTTTTACTGGGTCCTGCTGAAATGGTTTACAATTGTTTTGTTATGATAGTTCCTATAAACAGTACTATTGGTAAATAAACTGACAGTGTAGCACACATCCCCATATATATATATATCAGGAACTCAAGTAAACTTATGCCAGTTCTATGGAGCATACAACTATGTTTCACAATCTAGAATAATGTAGTGAATTAAACTCAATGAGATTTCTTTGAGGTAACTGTATTTCTGAAAAAGTCGGATTATGACAACAACTTTATTGTCAATGAAATAATTTTGTATGGTGTTCAATGTTGTTCAGAAATCTGAGAAAACAGAAGCCACCTCTTCACTTGCACCCACAATTAGCAAGATACTCTGACTGAAGAAAGCTATACTTTTCACAACTGGTGCTTCCTAAATCAATTTCACTTCTAAAGAAAAGTTTTTTCTCTAAAAACAGTTATTATATTCCACTTTAGGAAATTTTCTAAAGGACTGCAACAGATAACTATTGGTAACATTGGAATACAATTTCGTGTCTATTCTTTTAAATATTCATACATGGGAGGGGCTCAGATTATTTTCTGCTCACTTACAATTATTTTAGAAACAAACAATAGTGTAATAATAATGAGCGACCATACTGTACTGCTCTTAACATAAGATTTAACAGGAGTTTTGTCTGTGCCTGGTGAATTACTACCACCAGACCACTTTCTCAAAGGACTTGGGGAGTTCTCTCCTGGCACTCTTTGTGCTTTCATTGACACAACTGTGCTGAAGAGGAAACATGATGGCATTGGCAAATGGAAGAAAAAGTATACTGCTGTTGTACACAGTATACAAATGAAGTGAAGCCAGTGCAGAAAAAAATTTGTCACTATATATTTACAAGACATTCTGGCTTTTGGAAGTTATTTAGCACATTAGGAGTCTGTTAAATTTACAATGAAGATTTATACTTTAAGCATCAGCCATCATGAGTGTACATCTGAAAGTTCATGGACAATACTTCAGTTTCTTTATAGCAATGTGGATATTTATGCTCAGTTACTCAATAGGCACAATGATTAACCCATAAAGTATAATTGTTACAGTTCAAAACATTTGTCAAGTACAAAATACACCGCCAGCACAATGGGAGCTTAAGGAACTGTTCAGCTCCAACTATTTGAGCAAAATAGTGATGTAGGATTAGATTCAAACAACATAAAACATCTTTATAAATTAATAAATTTTATGAAGATCTCATTTATTCCTTGCCTGAATTGTTGTGGGTTTATAATATTATCAAATTCCTAGCGGATATTCCAGGGTGGTATTGATTTTTGAAGTGGTCACACAAGATATTCCTTGCCAATTGACATTTGTAGTGTTCCTAAACTCTCATGCTAGTAAGACACTGTCTTCTCAACTTTATTAAAATTAAAGAGAAAAATGGAAGAAATAAATTAAAAACTTAGGTGGTAACATTTGATTAGCAATTGCATTTCAATGTCCGAGATATCACAAACTTTCAAATGTTATCTTAAGGTTTGATAGATGTTACCTAGTATCTTTTATAATGGAAGGGAGTGGCGTGAAGGAACTGCTGAGAACCATTTATTATTGTTTTTGTTGAAAAGAGTACACCAAACAACTTCTTGAACCATCAAGAATAAACTGTATTTTGATTTAAATACTTAGCCCCTGCAATTTATCCATCTCATGTACATACCAAAATACATTTTTGGAATGTTACATACAATTGTATCATTGGTATGTTATGTATATATATTCCATTGAATACTTTATCTTTCAAAAATTAATTTTCCTTTTATATAATAACAAATGCAGTAATCAATACGTCAGTGATACAACAAATCCAATACGAAAATAAGTAACGTCTTTTCTTGTGACAATAACAGAAGAAGTGATAACAATTAAATTATTGGGAAATGACAAGTGATGAACAACCAACTACTGTAATTTCTATGTCTTTGAAGAAAAATGACGCAATGTACAAAAAGAAAAAAATTATTAGTGTGCTGACGTAAGCTGTCAGCAGTACTCTTATTGGCAAAGAGGCTGCGAAAAGATTGATAGAAGGCACTGGAGCTAGTGTGCCTTTCAGGAGAGAGGCCAAACACAAATTTGCAACAAATGCGCCACAAATGTCCTCTTGACCGCCAGTATTTAGATCACCACAGATTGGAGGGCCCGGTCACTCATCCACTGAGTCACCAAGTCAAGTCATCAGTTGTAGCCCAGTGGGAGTCGCAGTTGCAGTTAGCTTGGCCCCTAGCTCAGTGCCAGTCAGTCCCCAGCAACTAGAGTAGTGTACGAAGTGGGATGTGTGTTTCACAATGAGAATAACATGGACTATTACAGAACAGCTTTTACCACAACACCTGGACTATCTTAAATCAAGTAACTTCTTGTTCTTGTGAATAAAGAACCCTGTTAACACATGGGTGCAGTTTGTGCTGTAGCAGACAATACCAGCTACCAAACAACATCCTCTCCTTACTTCCCACAGTACAAGCCTGCGGTGACAACAAGACGACACAAGAATTTGGATAATTTTCAAGTAATAAGCCAACAGGTATAAAATTAAGGAGAGAGGGCCTGAATAAACTGAAAGAACCAAAAGCCGTCAAGATGATCACAGGGAGTATTAGGCAATGACTGACTGAAACAAGAGACATTAATACAATACAGGGTGATTCAAAAAGAATACCACAACTTTAGGAATTTAAAACTCTGCAACGACAAAAGGCAGAGCTAAGCACTATCTGTCGGCGAATTAAGGGAGCTATAAAGTTTCATTTAGTTGTACATTTGTTTGCTTGAGGCGCTGTTGACTAGGCATCAGCGTCAGTTGATGCTAAGATGGCGACCGCTCAACAGAAAGCTTTTTGTGTTATTGAGTACGGCAGAAGTGAATCGACGACAGTTGTTCAGCGTGCTTTTCGAACGAAGTATGGTGTTAAACCTCCTATAGGTGGTGTATTAAACGTTGGTATAAACAGTTTACAGAGAATGGGTGTTTGTGCAAAGGGAAAAGTTCTGGACAGCCAAGAACGAGTGATGAAAATGTAGCACGCATCCAGCAAGCATTTGTTCGCAGCCCAGGAAAATCGACTCGCAGAGCTAGCAGAGAGCTGCAAATTCCACAATCAACTCTATGGAGAGTTCTACGAAAAAGGTTAGTTATGAAACCTGAACGTCAACTACTCGAGGCGATGGATCGGCCGCCAGGCAGCCCGTGACAGAGCACTTCATCACTGGCCTCCAAGAAGCCCTGATCTTACCCCCTGCGATTTTTTCTTATGGGGGTATGTTAAGGATATGGTGTTTCGGCCACCTCTCCCAGCCACCATTGATGATTTGAAACGAGAAATAACAGCAGCTATCCAAACTGTTACGCCTGATATATTACAGAGAGTGTGGAACGAGTTGGAGTATCGGGTTGATATTGCTCGAGTGTCTGGAGGGGGCCATATTGAACATCTCTGAACTTGTTTTTGAGTGAAAAAAAAACCTTTTTAAATACTCTTTGTAATGATGTATAACAGAAGGTTATATTATGTTTCTTTCATTAAATACACATTTTTAAAGTTGTGGTAGCCTTTTTGAATCACCCTGTATTATAGAGATGTATATCTAAAAACAAAGATGATGTGACTTACCAAACAAAAGCGCTGGCAGGTCGATAGACACACAAACAAACACAAACATACACGTAGAATGTTTCCCTCTATTATATTATAGAGATGGGTAGCTCTGAGAGATGAAACAGTAAAGGCAGCAGAGGATCAAACAGAAAAAAAGACAAGGTCTAACAGAAATCTCTGGATAAAACAGACATCATCAGATTTAATTGAGAGGAAGAGTACATCTAAAAATGCAACATATAACAAATCCATGATGGAGTAATGATAATATTATGAAGAGCATAGATTGCTACTAACCATATAGTGAAGATGTTGAGTAGCACCCAGGCACAACAGAAAGACTGCTAAACAAATGAGATTTTGGCCAAAAGGCTTTCTTCTGAAATGAAAACACAGATGCATAATTCGACGCAATTACAACTCGCACACACACGACCACTGTCTTCGGATGCTGAGGCCAGACTGCAAGCAACTGTGCATAATTTGGGAAGCAGTTCGGGTGGTGGTGGTAAGGAGGAGGATGGGGTGGGTAGGGGGAGGGACAGCTGGATAGGGGTGAGGGACAGTAAAGTGCTGCTTGTGGGAGCAGACAGGAACAAGATGGGGAGAGGGTAAGGCAGCTATTTTCAGTCGGGTCAGGCAGAGGGCGGTGGGAGCAGTAGAGGATTGCTTCTTGATCCTTCATATCAACACCAGCTTTTTTGAACTGCATAGGCAGGAACTCTTCTTGTAATATATTCTACGTTCCCATAATCCTCCTGGCCTCGACCTTCGTCAGTCACTGTCCTTCACCCACCTATCCCCTTTCCTGTTCCCACTCCAGTACTGTGCAACCTTCTGTTCCACCAAAAGACTCACAGTCTGTTTACTCTTGTGCTTTTCCACTTTTTTCGACCCCTCCTGCTGCCCTCCATCTAACCTCCGAACTGTACCTAGCTGTCCTACCCTCTCTCTACCACATCCCTGCATGCTCCCACAAGCAGCACCTTATTGTCTCCCACATCTACTTTGCTTTCCTCTTCCTCCCCATCTCAGCCTCCTCCTTACCCCCACTACCCAGACTGCTTCTCCCATCGTGCGCTGTTGCTCACAATGTGACCTCGGTAGCCAGAGACAGTGACCATGTGCGTGTGGGTTGTGTTCATGTGAATGTGTGTGAGTATGCAGTCTAATTCAGAAGAACGCCTTTTGTCCAAAGGCTTACTTGTTTAGCAGGCTTTTAGCTGAGCTGTCTGCGAGCCAACATCTCCACTATATGGTAAGTAGCAATACAGCCTTTTCATAATATGGTCGTTAATGCCACAAATGAAGTAGAGATGACAAAGGACTTGGAAGAGCAGATGAATGGAATGGGTAGTGTTTTGAGAAGAGATAAGATGAATATCTACAAAAGTAGAACAAAGGTAATGGAATGTGAGGTGATGCCAAGGGAATTAGATTATGAAAGTAGTAATATTAGTAGATGAGTTCTGCTACTTGTGCAGCAAAGTAACTGATGCTGCTTGAAACAGAGAGGATTTAAAATTCAGTCTGGATATAACATGACAAGCATTCTGAAAAGAGGACTAGTGGCACATTATGTAATAAGAAATACACGTAAGTGGAGCCAAGGCAGACGAGCAATCATTCTAGTGATGATACGAGCCACAGATTAAGAAATTGACTGACACAAGTGACCTTCATAAAAGGCAACAATCACTTCGAGAAGGCTTTGAGTCACAGACATGCACAAATGAGAAAGACTGCTAAATATTTATGCAGCTTTAGACAAAAAAGTCGTTCTTCTGAAATAGAAAAAACACAAATACAAATCAAGCACATTATCTCCAGGTGCTGCAGCCTGACTGTTATTCCACCTGTCATTTCCCATTGTTCAATCAAGGGCAGCTTGTTATGGCCTGACACCTGGGAGTGAACATCTCTAAAATAGTGAAGGTGTTTGGCTGTTTGTATGCTACTGTTGTGAACATGTTTGGAAGGTGGTGGAAGGATATGACAACACGGATAGGCAATACGCAGTTTGATGTCCATACCTCATCACAGATTGTGTAGGCTGAAGGCTCACTCACTCTGTAAAGCAGGAGAGGCAGTGATTTTGGCAGATCTGATGACAGAGTACAGTGCTATAATCTAATTAAAATTATTTTGTGATTAATTTTTGTACAAGTCAAGTGGTAGGTCCCTGTTGTCAGCTAATTGCAGCTGTTTCTCGCTCCACATGCTCAATGTGCTGCATGCTTTGTGGACACAAGCAGCATGGCCTTGCCACATGATGCAGCCCACATGGATTGCAAGGGTGGGCGGGGAGAGATAGGGCTGCCAAATACAAAATACACAGTGGTCTCTGCACGTTCTGTTATGCTGCAGCAAAAATATTCATAATTTCCGAGATCACTTGCAAACAAGCGAAAAAACTTGAAAAGAAAAATTTCAAATTCTCATTCTTTATCACACGACTGTAAATTTACTATTTGATTAAAAGCTTTGACTCTTTTGCAAATTATAGTCTCACATTGTAGTTTGCCTTTAGTGGTTGTACTTATTCTGATGTCTTGAAATTAAGAAACCTACTAGTTAATTCAGAGAGCTTGCAGTGAAAAATGTGGTCAATTTATGTTCAAGGGACTTTAGGTCACATGTACATGCACATGCAACTATCAGACTGAAATTGTTTTTAAGGGTGTAAGGAGAGCCATATTTCACTGCAATATTCAGTAAATGTAAATTATATTAGCGCAGTACGCCACTGTGCACCACAGCCAAAGTTGTTCCCATGGATTACGCTCAATTCGTGAATCATGTTCTGTGTTTCTGTTCTCAGGCAATGTATCACACAAATCACCTCTGCACTCTAAGGTGGTATTACAGTTACAGTGTACTGTAACAAGATAAGTGGAATGGACACATTAGTGTAAAAGCACTGGATTGTTAATGGAAATTCTGTGAGTTCAAATACACATTCAACCTTTTTTTAAGCTTACTGTTGCTTTTCTCTAAGAAATCTACGTTTCCAGGTCATACAATTATAGCTCTCATTTTCGTTATTATAACACCTTTATCAATGTAATAAACTGCTTTGTTATTGTATTTCTACATCCAGAAATGTAAAAAGCTGAGAATTTATATAAATGAGTCTTCCTCGGTTTCAGTTTCTGATCAATGTATTAAAATGCAATGGGAACTTGTCTCAGCCAAAGGCATACAGAACTGGAATCTGAATCGTTCTTTGCGCTCTTGTTGTCATCAAAGAGCCATTAAAAACTTATTTAAGCCGTGAGCAACAGTTATGGACAATGCCTCATATCATTCAACTATCAATGATAATGTGCCTACAGCAACTTCCAGAAAACAAAGACTTTATCGATTGTCTACTACAGCAAAATATTCATATTCTGAACAACTGCAAAAACAGTAAATTACCAAGTCCCACTGCTCACCTTTATAGGTTGTAAATGGACTAGTCATCATATCAATGCCATTTCAATTTCAATTAACTCATGTGGGCTCAAGTTAAGGATTATGGGGCAAGAACAACAAAAAATGTATGCTGGCAGAAGTGAAAAGAATGACAAACAAAGTTATGAACAGTACTTCATCGTCAGATTGTAAGACACACAAAGGAAGAAATAATGAAAGATGGGAGAATGAAGGTGTAGTGGAAAATAATGTAGAATAATATGTTATTTCATTAAATTCTGAAAGCACTTCTACTGACTACACTGATGGCAGTGAAACTGTTTCAGATCTAACTACTGTGCATTTGTTAGTGTTCTGTAGGTTACAAGTAATTTAGCTGTGTTCACACCAAACAGCTTTCTCCGCTACTTTGGACAATTTGTTGCTATGTGTCATGTGTGTGACCAAATGCTTGTCCTATAGCTGTTATTCATTTATAACATGTGACTGTGATATCTTAATGCAGCACCATATCTACAGCACCAGTAGCAGAAGCAGCAGCAGCCCCCACCATCGCCGTTCTCACTGCCTGCAAAGACGTTGCAAACAGTCTGTAGGTAAACAACTTTTTTTCTTTTGTGGTGCATGTGCACCTATCGATCACATGAACCTGTGCTGTGTTGTACATGAGCTGGCAACTATGGTCCCCACTACTTCCATCTGTCAATCACAAAGTAATTTCAGTCAGATGATAGTGTAGGCGCAAGTGTTTTGGAACACACTGTTCGGTACACACAGTTCATACGAGGTGCAGCTGACGATCCCTACATGTTCCCTTGTTGAGCCAATGACATAATCAGTCATGACTGCAGTGGACATAGGAACATCAAGATTGGATCAAATATCAATGAAAACCTTTCACCTGGTCAGCTGAATCACATTTCATGTTACAACAGCTTCGTGGGCATGACCAGATATGCCATCACCCATGCGAAACAGCTTCTCCGAGCTAGCACTGTGGTGTGGAGGCACACCAGTGGGGTCTATTATGCAATGGCGGACATTCATCAGGGCTTCCATGGGATCTGTGGTAGTAATCAAATGCAGTTGCAGATTATGTGAACATTACTGAGGATCACCTGCATCATTGCATGCTTTATTTCTTCCTTGATGGCAATGGCATCTCCCAGCAAGATAACTGTCCATGCCACAAGACCAGAATTGTGCCACAATGGTCCAAGGAGCAAGATGATCAATTATGTTAATGTTTTTGCCAAAAAACCAATGGAATACATCTGAAACACTATTAAGCAACACGTCTGTACCCACAAATTATATCCTAATAATTTTTGTGGCTCCCATGCTTGGTAGATCTTATAATTCCTATTGTTCTAAATAATTCTCTATTAAAGGCTGACCAAGTTGTTTCTTGGAGAAAAAAATAAATAAATAAAATAAAATAAAATTTTCTTTGATAATATAAATCAAAACCCAAACTAAAAGAGAAAATGTCCTTATCCAGAAAAGAAACTTGCGTCTAAAAATGTTATGAAACATTTGGCATGTGAAGGAACCATTTTGGTTATCCTGACTAGACTATTTTGCTTAATTCCCTTCCGTATAGCTCAAATGGGGATAAATGTAGAGTAGCATGTAAATATTCTCATCATGAAATAGTTTGGAAAATCAATATGGAATAAACTATTTTAGAGCTACGTGTATTTCTTCAAGTTATTGCTAAAATAGTGTAACAAAAAGAGAAATTTTGTAAGTATGTGTGAAATTAAAACAGGTAAAGTTTCTGATAAGAGCTAACATTTCTCAGTTATCATTTGTGGAACTGAACAAAAATGTTATTTATTTTTGTTCTTCCATTTTTACAACTTACCTCCATAATTTCTATTTACTAGTTGGTCACGATCACATTCAGCCTCTGATATTTCATTACTCTCTTTAGAGTCATTAAAAGATGAGTTATTTGGGTCATGGTTACGAGGTGGAGGAGGTGGTGGTTCCGGACTCCCAGACATTGGCAGATTGCGAGCAGAACCTGTTATAAAATGTAAGGCATTTTTAAATTATTTCACTAACCAAAACAACACAGCAGAATGGTTAATATTTTAGATAAAAGTCTGGAATGTTCAATTTCATCTGTTTAGAATGTCAATAATTTATTACACATATCACGCAGGCTAGAAAGCAAGTGGTCAATGTGACCATGAATCTGAATCCAACTCAGAAATATGATTCAGAAATTTAAATTCTGAACAGTAACAGGAAAAGGTATTATAGACAATTTCAGTGACACATTAAAAAACCTACCTTATATATTCACATACTTTAATTTAATGAATGCTTAAATTTAAGTGTACCACTATCTGATAATGATAAGTAAGTTTGGAAGTTTTAGAGACTACATCTAATTTTAATGATGGAAATTCCACGATAGAAACAATAAATAACAAAAAGTAAAAGGAATCATTCACCCACAGGTAAATAATGTTTGGTGATTGCTTAACAGCACAAAGACTTAATTACCTTACCAGATACTATTTTTACTGACATACATTTGCTCTTGTCTTTGGGGCACTGACAGTGATGGCACAGCCTCGGCAAGGGATGTCACAGCCAGTGTGCATGTGTGTGTGTGTGTGGGTAGGTGGGAAAATATATTGGTTACACTAGAGAAAGAGTGTTAGTTTGATATCTAATTAAACATCTGTGCTGTTATGTGTGTCTATAAACTATATGTTACACATCTGTAGGTGAGTGCTCATGTTTGCCCATTTTTATTTAATAGTTCAATTTGACATTTGTTTTGTCACTTTGTCAACTGCTTATATGATTCTCAGACATCATACTAAATATTGCTGCAAAAACTTCACAATAAAACTGTGAAGCAGCTGCTCATCACCTCCATGTGCTAGTTTGATGGTAGAGAGCTATAGTGGTGAGTCTTTTTATACAGTAGCTCTCCGAAGTATACAATCATTAGGAGGAGAGGACGCTGTCATCCACAGTCCTTCACCAGAGAAACAATCTAGGAACCCTGGGCCAAGCTGTGAACAAGTCACTGTCAGGCCACAGAAGCCCATGTATGAGCCTGGGCATGTTACAAGTATTCATCCTGACCCTCTGGAATTCAGCTCCTCAACAGTGTGTTATTGCTGAATTCATTCCTCAACATCTGGTGAAGTTATAGTAACTATAAATGTAGGTTTCCAGCCTTTATTGAGCTGATATCCCAAATTTATGTTGATTAGTGGCCAAGAGTATATAACATTTTTGTCACTTTAGGAAACTGTGCATCAGCCAGATATTAGGTACGATTAAAGACAGCTGCAATGAACAACATTGAGGAAGACAAGGTCAACCAGAAAAATCCATTCTAGCCTACCTCTGTCTTGAGTCATGCCATGAAGAATGAAGAAATGAAGGAGATCCTCTCAGTTACCTGTATAATTGAGACTCACTAATGAAAAGGAAGTTAAAGTATTTATAGTTAATTCACAGAGAAACACAATAACAGCCCAGTAAAACAAGCCCCTCCTGTGTTGAGGTCACTAGGCCTTCTCTGTCACAGAGGTAGCTAGTCAAAACAAACTAACAAAAGCTCAAAGTGAGGAGTTAAATATTCGTCTGGCCGCAGGAGTTGGGGTCTGTGATGTACAAAGTGAGTGATCTGTAGTTAATCTCTTCTACTAGGCAATGTATGTTAAATTTGTGTGTGGTGGTGTTACAGCCCCTGCACTCCTACTGACTGCACGTTTTATACCAGATTTTATATAAACATGCTCATTGCAACAGCTTCTTACAGTCAAATTGGTACAAGAAAATGGTGAGTTGTTTCAAGAACATTATCTGAGAAACTTAAAAGCAGTTTAATATTTTACAAGAATAACTCACTTCCTGTTTTATTTGTGCAAAAAATATTCTGTTTTCTTTGACTCACTTGTCATCAAAATTCAAGCCTGAAATTTATTAAATGGTGAAATTAACTTACCAACACTCCTTCTGCTTACTGAGCCACGGCTTCCATAATGATCGTATGGGGCTCCATATTGTCCATACTGGCTGCCATACTGGTCTTCTTCTGTACCACAGTTTGCTGGATCATCATATTCTGGACCAGGAGAAAAGTTGGATCCAGGGCCATTCTGGCTATTTACTCGTGAATAGCGACCATTAGTTCTAGGCTGGAAGGAGAGATTACATAATTCACATACTGTTGTGTGTTTCAGTCAACATCATTTAACAGTGTTTCATGTAGCATATATATTTAAAATATTTGCCAAGCTGATGAGAATAGAGGAAATAAAAGCATTTCAGTTTACATATTCCTTCCTTTTTTCATATTAAAAAACTAAAAACCTGCCTCAATTGCGAAAAAAGCACCTAGTGTTCAGCGTTCACCCAGGTTTTGGTGTAGATAACTAAACCTTCTTCAGAACAACAATAAAACCCAAAAGTGCCTAAGAAGACCTTTGACAATGATTAAAAGAACAGCATAGCTATACATTTATAAACAAAAGAGAAAAGTAAAACACAAACAGTACACATATTAAACCCACTACTTAACTTAATGATGTATACTCCACCTCACACTGGCCCATGTTTGATGGGCCACGACCTGCTATCTATGCACATGCACAAGACAAGGGGAGTTACTTGAATGCGCATGCACATACGAATGCAAGAAAGTTTGTACATGAGTCGGGACTAAATAGCCCATACATTCCCAACCGTGATCAGCGTATCTAAAAAAATTGAATGGATAGAACAAGAGACGAGCTAAATAGGAGATGAAACCTAGAAATAATGGCACACGGTTGCTTATGCTAGTAAAGAAACTTATATATGAAGCTACCTATGACAACAGGAGGAGCTCAAGCCAGTAGTTAGACTGGGAAGGGGGGGGGGGGGGGGGGGTAGATGGGATGTAATCTAATGTCGTCGTGGTAATAAAGATATAGGGATAAAACATGAGGTGTTCAACGGGCTAAAATCACATTCATCATAAAAGGAAAATGAGGATAAAAAGAAAGAAGATGAACAGCTTGACCAACTGCGTTCGCCAATCACCGTGTGCATGTGATAATCCTCAGATCATCAGATTTACAAGTATGAAGAACAAAGTAAAGGAGAAAAACCTTCAAAAAATTGTCTTTTTTTTAGTAGAGTTGGTCATTAAGAATATTGTCTTTAACATGTTGCACATGCTTAAAGATCCGCATTTCTTCCAAAATATCCTGTTTTAAGCCCTTAACCTCGGCATGAAGTAACTCGATATTAACTGGAGGGCTTTGCACAAGGAGTTCTGCATAAGTAGAGCCCTTAGTACCATCACCGCTTCTAGTAGGAATATGCTCTTTACACCTGAGATCCAGAGCTCACCCCATTTGCCTGATGTAAAATTTTGGACAGTCCCTGCATGTAATTTTATATACTCCTGATTGGGAAAGTTTATCGCTCTTACTCTGCAAGGAGTGAATTAAATTCCTATGTAAACTATTATTAGTAGAATAGGCGACTCCAATTTGTAACTTATATTGCCTATGTAAGGGACAGATATCGTTGCCACCTGTTTGTCATCTAACGCCCCCCCTAAGGTGGAAGACGTAATATTATTTTTATTTATTTTCTTTTTATACATCTGTCTTACCAACTGAGGCCTATAGCCATTATTTATAGCAATATTCTGAAGTGTGACCAGTTCAGTTTCCACCACATCTGTTGCAAGAGGGATAGCTGTAACTCGATGAATATTAGAATGAAAAATGGTCATCTTATGGGTGTATGGATGGGTCGAGACTGCAGGTATAATATTGTCGAAAAACGTATTTTTCTGAAAAATATTAAATTCAATACAGTTGTCAACCACAGTTAAAGTGGGGTCTAAAAAATTTAAGGACCTAGTATCGGATTCATGCTCAGTTGTAAAGCCCATTAAAAATTGAAAAAAAAAAAAAAATGGTCTACATCATTTTGAGAACCATCAGTGATTAATAGAATGTCATCAACATATCTTTTGTAAAATTTTATTCTCCTAAGAATCTCTCTGTCACTAGCAAAGATATCAGACTCTAAGTAGTTCATAAAAATTTCTGATAAAATCCCAGCTAGGGGGCTTCCCATGGCCAGACCTGCTGGTTGTAAGTAAAATCTCCCATTAAATGTAAATTAGTTGTGTTTTAAAACTACCTATAGCAGCATCATCAGCTCATTGATCTCTTTATCCAAAAGTTAGTGTGTGTGTACTGCTTGCAAAGGCCTTAATGGCCAAAAGCTATGATTGTGTGAATCTTTTTATTGGGCCTATCACGACTCAGCAAGTGTGTGTGTGTGTACGAGTGTACACCTGTCCTTTTTTTCCCCCCAAGGGAAGTCTTTCCGCTCCCGGGATTGGAATGACTCCTTGACTCCTTACCCTCTCCCTTAAAACCCACTTCCTTTCGTCTTTCCCTCTCCTTCCTGAAGAAGCAACCATCGGTTGCGAAAGCTAGTAATTCTGTGTGTGTGTTTGTGTGTTTTGTTCATTGTGCCTGTCTGCCGGCGCTTTCCCGCTTGGTAAGTCTTGGAATCTTTGTTTTTAATATATTTCTTTTGTTGTCTATACTTATTATGGCAGGCACATTCTTTGACACATAACAACTTTGTAGGGAGTCTAATGTTTTCCATAGTCTCACACTTCACTCAATTATAAAGTCGAATGAAGTGTAAGACTGTGCAAAACATTAGACACCATACAAAATTGTTAGGTGTCAACAAGAGTGCCTGTCATAATAAGAATAAACAACGAAAGAAATGTATTTTTTACTATCATGGCAATGGGATTCATGCACTCCTGAGCCACCAATGTCTAATGTGACTGGGACATGTCAGGCACGTGGATCCTTAGTGAATTCTGAAAAAAGTGTTGTACGGAGAACTTTGGGAGTGTGTGACGCCAGTAGGAAGACCACACCTTTGCTTCAAGGATGTCTGCAAGACAGATCTGACCAAGGCCAGCATTGATCCAAGTCAGTGGGAAAATACAACTGGTGACTGTACCAAGTGGCGACAAGCTGTGTGCAGTGGGGCTGAGCTTACAGGGATATGACATCGAAGCCACAGCCCAATAGTCCCAATGGAAGCACCCTGGAAAGCCAAAACCGAGAAATGCACACCAAGTTTGATAAAATTTGAAAATGTTGTCCACTGTTTTCTTCAATTAACATGGCGTAGTGTATCGTGAATTTTTGCCTCAAGATCGTATGTTCAATAAGGAGTATTACTTTGACATTATGTGCTGTTTGCGAGAAGCAATAGACTTGCATCGCTCGAAGTACTCAAGGCTGCACCAAAAATTGGTTTTCAGAGGTGTTTAAAGGATTGGAAGAAGCTTTGGCTCAAGTGTTTTGTAACTGAGGGGGTTGCTTTGAAGGGGAAAACATGAATATTGATGAATAAATAAATACTTCTTCATAAAAGTATAGAGTCACCTTAATTTTTGAAAAAAACTTGCATTTGTCTTAATCTTCTTCGCTAACCCCCACCTAACCCTGTTCCCTGTTACATATCTGAACCCCCACTATCTTTATCCACCTCCTCCCTCACTACATTGTCCATATGCTCTTTTCGTTGTTCATAACCATTTCCTTCCCCCTTCTCTGTCCATCTCCTCCTCCCCCTCTATTATCTTATTTCTTGTTGTTGCAAATGGAATCTTAATTGGGAAAGCTGCTGGATTTGTGAGGGTAGCATCTTTAATGACAGTATCTCACAAGGTTTTAATCTACAAATGGATAGTATTATAAAGTGAGCAATTACCACAACTTTCTGTTAAAAATGACTGCTTAAACGAAAAGAAAACTGCACATTTTCACAGCACAGCTTAGTATGTTCGTTCTCATGGTCAATTTAACAGAAAAAGTTTATTGTATAATTCTTATTTGATTTGCCTTCAGATGCTGTCTATGCTCTTTGTCAATCTCATTGACTCGATGAGAGTGTAGTAAGCTTGGTGTTGCATGTACATCAACCAATATTTTGATACCTCACTGGTGACAATTTTTCCAGACCATCAACTGAAAACAACTGACTGCCTGCAAATTTCCATGAACTGTCATTAATTCATCTTTGAAACACCACACAAATATGATCATCATGGATAAAGTGCTGAAATATCGATTTCAATTATATTCTTTTTTGCAAAACTTCAATGTTTGATGCTGAATTTGTTGCTGTTATGAAAACATTTGAAAGCGGAAAAACTCGGAATCTTTTTTCCCAACATTTGTTGACCGTCAAATACAAAACACTGCTAAAAGATGGTATGTCATGGATTAAAAACTGCCAAAATTCCAATATAGTGGAGCTTTTCTAGCTGGTTGGTGTGACTGAGCGGTTCTAGGTGCTTGAGTCTGGAACGGTGCTGCTGCTATGGTCGCAGGTTCGAATCCTGCCTTGGGCATGGATGTGTGTGGTGTCCTTAGGTTAGTTAGGTTTCAGTAGTTCTAAGTTCTGGGAACTGATGACAACAATATTAAGTTCCATAGTGCTCAGAGCCATTTGAACCATTTTGAGCTTTTCCACTCTAATGTTTTGTCATGTGAGTAATAACATTCTGATATTCTCATGAAAAAGTTTTTAATATATTTTAAAATCTTAAAACAATTTGACATGCCAGTGTATATGTCATGGTTGTTATTCCTTCTGGATTTATTGTTATATAGACGTCACATGAAAACGTGGCTTTAATACCATGGAACCGGTAGTGGTACAGTAATAAACAATCAAAATACAGCTGAAGTGATTATTAATACCCTAGATGAATACTCATAGCTGTGGTTTCTGAAGCTGCAAGCATCTGCCTTTTTTTGGAATTGGAATAATTGTTCTTGAAGTCTGAAGGAGTTTCATCATGATGTAAGTAGAAAACAAAAAAATGAAAATTTGTGGACAGTTTCAGCTAGTTGCTGGATTACATTTCAGTCTTTCAGAGGTAAGGCTATATGCACGCAGAATAATTCAACATCATTTAATTATACAAACACAAACCATCGACTGTGATCCTGTTCGCTGATGAATGTGACCATTTCCTGCCATACTGCCAGGGCCCATTGGTCCTATGGTACCACTGTGTGCTCGTTCATGTCCATTTTGATGTGGGAAGGTTTGAAACTGCATTGCCTTGTTGGGATCCATTTCTTCACGAAATCCTAGCAAATGGAATGTAGCATAGGGGCATATCTCATCCTCCATGCCTGAAAATGAGAAGTCAGCTGGGTAGACATGTTCACAAATTGTCAACAGAAAAATCAGAGTTCACAGCAAACATTATGGAAATGTAAACTATTCATACAAACTTTGAAATGGATAGATGCTGTATCAATGTCCTTGATTCAAGAAACCTATTTTGTCAAAATTTAACTGTACTGAAACAAATGTATGAAAACATTTTCAAATATTTTACATATGAAAATAAATTTTACCGAAAATAGCATACAGTGTACAGTTCATTCAATGATGCCTCCATATAAGAAGGAGGGAGGAAGATGAAAGTATGGTAACAGGTGCTATTATCGTCACGTAAAATTTCTGGGCTGATAGGCTGTAGTCAATCCAGAAATCCCCTGATGTTTCAACTCCTACTGCAGGAGCCATCTTCATCCTCACTCCAATAACATTTGCACAACTACTTCCTACACAATTCCAAAAATCCATAAATCTAACAATCCTGAACACTCCAGTGTTGCTCATTGCTGTGCTCCTATCAAAACCATCTCTGCTCTTCTCAACCAATAAGTTGTAGCATAGCCTCTCATGTTAAAGACATACAGAATTTCCTTAATGAATTCTTGATCATCTTCCTCCTATTAACCTGGATCCCTAATCATCACTGTTGATAACATCTCCCTTTACACCAATATCTCCCATGCCAATGGTCTTGTTGCTATCGAACACTGCCTTTGCGAATGTCCTTCTGATTTCAAACAAACTACCTCATTACACAGTTAAACAATTATGTCCTCAGATGTAAATACTTTTCTTTTAAGGGGAAGACATATAAACAAATCATCAGCATACAAACTGCCCACACCTCAGCATCCTCATATGCTAATTTATGGAACATCCAGAGGAAACCTTCCCAGTCTTCGGAAACCAGAAACCCCTTGTCTGGTTTAGGTTCATTGACGATATCTCCTGATTTGAATCCAGGGCCACGACACCTTACCCTCATTCCCCCTACATCCTCAAAACCTTTTCTTCCATTCACTTTACCTGGCCATCCTCACAAGAGGACCATAGGAATTTCTCCTCACTGATTTAATTTATATTAACAGGATGTGTAGGGCATGACTGCCATGCATACTTACATATTTTGTATGGTGGTGATACTCAAGGAATCTGCAACCAGGAAAGTCTGTCAAGTGCATAATAACAGGAGCAAGGAGCACAAAGTCCATGAGTCAAATCTTTCTGCCTGCGCCCCCCTCCCCCTCCCCCCGGGTCCCCCTCCTGCCACATAATTATTACAGCTGTGCAAATTATCATTATTGACTGATTAGTTTATTGTTTTCATAATCTTTATTCTGAAAACAGGAGAACAAGTTTTTGTAAGGAGACTGGAAAAAAGGGTATACAAAAACTTTCAGTCAAATCAGTATTGTCATTGTATTTATGTTACTGTATCTACAGGCATGACAAGTAGAATGTGTAACTTACGGAGCACTGCACAGATCGGGATGATGCTGATCATAGATACATGGAAAACAATAATTATTGTGATGTACGGCACTTGTATTTAACACTGAAACTTTGCATGCAGATGTTTTCTTCAATGTGTGTATTGCAAAACAAACTTGGTTTACATTGGTAAACAGTTCTCAGTCATCACACAATTTCATGGTGTACCATGCATATCTGTTGTTATGATTGCGTGATAATGAGGAAGAAGAAAAGGAGGTGGGTATGGGTGGGTGGGGATAGGGGGGGGGAGGGAGGGGGAGGGGGAGAGAGAGAGAGAGAGAGAGAGAGAGAGAGAGAGAGAGAGAGAGAGAGAGAGTATAAGGAGTGAGAATCGATCCACAGACTTTGAGCTTCTGAAACTAAGCACTTCCTCACTTGGCTGCACAATCCTCAACTGCTAACACTACTATGAAGTACATAAGCATGCATAAATTTTCTAGAAAACATTTGAGAGTTGTGTCTTCCTGTTTACATACACTGAAGTCCTAGTTGGACCTTACACACCCTGTCAATCAAATTGGTGAGGGGAATTTGTATGGTCCCTCTATCAGCCCAATGTGCCACCTTCCTGAAGTTGACCGTCACCTATCTGATGGCTGTACTCATACCTAATTTTGACAGCAGTCATCTCTTCAATACCAAAATATTTCTCCCGTATAGCCAGGCCACCTTTGGATGGTGTATCTACAGTGATGAAAATTTCCTTGTCTAGTATTCTGAAGGACTCACTAAGGCCTTCACAAAAAGGTACTATCCCCCAAACCTATTCCGCAAACAGTTTTTTCACATGATATCCTCAGGTCTCCCTAATTCTCCCGCCACATCCAACAACCAGCTGCAATGGAGCACCCGACCCAATACCATACAAGTCTGGGGCAAATGAAGCAAGTCCTATGTCAGGGCTACAACTCTCTACGATTGTGCCCGGAAGCACCCTACCCACAATACTACTCACCACTCTGAAAGCAGTATTCTACCACCCACACAACCTGCAAATACCGATCCATCCCAACGCCATTCCAACTCCCACCCAGCCCCTTGCCACTGGGGTCATATCCCCGTGGAAGGCCCGGGTCCAAAATTCCCCCACTCAGTGCTTCCTATTCTGTTCTCATCACTGGCTTATCAATCCTTCAGAGGCAGGATCCCATGTAAAAACAGCAATGGTGTATTCCAGCTGTGTTGCAATTTCTACACAGTACTGTATGTGAGCAGGACCAGCAGCCAGCTGTCCAATAGAATGAATGGCTTTGACCAAACTGTGGCTGAGAGTAGAGCTGACCAACCAGTGGCAAAATGTGCTGCCGAGCACAATGAGCTCGAGTTTAGTGGCATCCTTACATTCTTCACCCACTCTCACACCAGATTCTCTTAACTACTGGGATGGGAGTTATTCTCTCAACAGATCATACATTCCTATAATCCACCTGGCCTCAATCATTGCCAACTGACTGTCCCCACGCCATCTACAGAATAGTTTCCCCTTCCTCTGTACTGAACTCCCTCCCAATCTACTCCTTCATGTCAGCAGCACCTTGTGCTGCAGGAACTCACCGGCTCTAGTATGTCACATTCCTGTCCCACCTGCTGCCTCTCCCTCAAGCATTCCTATTCTGCACACCTACTGCCTCCCTCTGAGCTGTCAGTTGTGCTTCTCTGACTGTCCCTCTTGCTTCCCACCTCTTTTCTCCCTCTATCCAGCCCATCTGACACAACACTTCTTTATTTGATGAGCTGTCTCCTTCATTCTTAAATCATGAACCATAAATTTAAATGGGTTATACGTTACTTAGCACTGATGTTTCAGTATAGCCATATACCTATTATGTTTTAATACCTTCATGTAGCTTATCATTCTTGATAGCTATATACAGAAAAATGGAATATATGGTAGTCTGACATATTTCAAGATAACCAAACCTGTACAAATATCAAGTTACAAAAAGAATCTTTCAGAGCAGTGAACTGACTTTCATCACGTTTAGCCTCCCAGCAAACAACATATACACCTAAAAGCTACAGATTGAGCATCATTTTTATGAATTATTGTTGTTGGCTTTACTCCTCCATCTCTACTTCAATTTTATAAATTTACATATTCTACTAATTATATATCATATGTAAATCTGGGAGCTAAAATTGTTTGGTTTTCTTATTGTATGAATGTAAAACACACTTTACCAATTATCATTAATATAGATCTTTTAAAATAAAATGTGATATTATTTTACACCAGTTGTGTATACATCTTGTGTAAAGTATACCACACTTAAAAGCATACAGATCACATGCCTGCAATAATATGTAAGTATTTGACACATAGTATGACCATGAAGCTTTTGAGGAAATGACATAAGGTAACATCTTCATATTTATTTAACTAAAAAAAATGCTAATGTGACTACAGAAGAACATGGAAAACATTCACACTACTCTGCATTCTCCTAAACTACACTATTCCATTTGAATCTACACATGCAACACACACATAAGAAAGGAGTTATACTTCATCTGCTTGACAAAGATAAAAATTAGTAAATCTTCTTAGCTACATTTTTGGATACAAGAAACAAAAATAGGAAAATGTTGTGGATTGAATGTCCCTATTATATCGAGAGATTAATTACAAAAGAAAGATGTGCTGTTTGTACATAAATGGCACTTATTAGCCAGTGGAAAATCAAACTAAATAAGTTTATTCATCATCAAGCTTCAGAATGCCAGTG